>NW_027273852.1:5185000-5332500 GCF_046630095.1 Trachinotus anak | reverse complement strand
GCTCTCTCTCGGCTTTAAGTTTGCAACCGCGTCACCTCTGTCGCTCAGCTCCAGAACAAATATCAGCTGCCTGCTAAGATACCCCCAACTCAGACATTTTATTCCTAGTCCTATACTCCCAACCTCCCTTTCAAACCCCCACCCACCATAACAGATGACATGCTTAATTGGGCCAAGATCTCAAGAGGTGTGATGTCAAAGATTTGTGGCTGGTCCAGGGTCCAGCAATGACTCCAGTGAAAAGCGCCTGGAGAGTGAGGAGTGGTCTTTCCCAGTGGTCTCAGACTTTTGGACCCTACATCACTATTTCACTTTCTCCTCACACTGCCTTGCTGGGTGTTTTGGCTGTTGGCTCTCCCCTTGCGGACATCCGGAGAGGGGCAGTGCCCTTGGCTAAACTACTCGCTACAAGGGTCAGTCTTTTAAATTGGAAGTTATCTTTCACTCCACCATTTAGACACTGGGTTAGAGATCTGCTAATGCCTTCAGGGCTGGAGATCAGCTCTCACTCGGGGTAAATGTGACCTTTTTGCTGAGATCTGAGACCCTCACAAGAGAGTTACCTTGGAAGGATATTTTTCTGAATTTCTAAACTTTTAGAAGAGTAGGTTGAAAAAGAGGAGGTGGGAGAAGGAGGGAAAAGGAACAGGTTGACTAGCAGTTTTGTTTTTATTATTCCTTGTATGAGTGTGTGTGTGAGTGGGCATGTGCATATATGTATGAGAATAATGCACATATATATATATATATATATATATAGTGTGTGTATGTATGTGTGTGTGTGTGTGTGTGTGTGTGTGTGTGTGTGTGTGTGTGTGTGTGTATATCTTGGACCATGTATACATTATTCTTTCCAGTATGAGTGTGTGAACGGCCGCGTACATGTCTGTATGTGTATCTTTATTTGTACCCTCACCCTCAGGCGCTGCTGGAGACAGGTAGTCATGGAGCGGACCTGATAATAACCACTGGACCTGAAACGTTTCCATGTTGTTTATGTTGTTACGTGTTGGAACACTCATAGAAAGGGTTTTCAAAAAAAAACAAACAATGCACTGACAGCCATGGAAATTTTCAACACTACAGGGAGTAAAGCTCTAAGCTCAGTGACAATGAATGACCTTTACTTATAAATCGATGTGCCTTACTTTTTTGTGATCAACTTTTTATGGATTCAATGGTGCAGAGAACAAACACAGGTGAAGCAAGACATTAGCATCCCAACGACAAGACCTTGATGCAATACAACACTATGACGGCCAAATCAATAAATATTTAAACATCTGTCTTGATGCTCAATCATCCTCATCATTTCATTTGACACAGTGTCAAGATAGCCTGACTGTTCTGCGTGAGCTGGATAGTCCCTGTCACTGCTGAACAGACAAACAAGTGCAACACTTATATAAACTGCTTTCACACAAAATCCAAGGAAAAAACACTGCAGAGGTGATGTGATCTATAATCTCCCTCCACCTTCATGGTGTCACACACACACACACACACACACACACACACACACACACACACACACTCTGCTGGCATATTAAGTACTGCATTCCCTCTGTTGAATGTGATGGCCAGTGACATCTTTTTCTGGGCCAGGTTTCACACATTACTAGGAGTCCAGATTATGTAATAACTTAATGTAGTGTAAGAGCTCATTGCTGGGGGCACGGCAAAGTCACACTGTGCTACACTTTGCAGACACCATTCACAGATCAGCTGGTTTGAGCAGGGTGTAATATGAAATGAATTAACCAGTCCTTCATTCAACTATGATGCAGATTGTATCTGCAGAATTAGACTGCAAATAAGCCTACTAATAAAAATAATGTATCCATTTTTTTTCAGACTGATTAAGTAATTGTTTGGTCTATTAAATATAGGACAATTCTCATCAAATTTTCCCGAAAGCCAAAACTGATATTTCCAAATGGCAACAGCCTGAAAATAAAGCATATTGAACGTACAATGATATAAAACAGTCAGTGGGTTAGTCCACCGCTTGGTCCAGACTGAAATATCAAAATAACTGGTGACTTTGGCGATCTCCTGATTTGCTGTGTTTGTGTGTAGCACCACCAGCAGGTCAAATTTTTCAATTTGTTAAAAATTATCTGTAAATCTGAGGTGACACAGTGGGTTTAAGGTGCTGATCGTATAATTGCTATGTCCCATGTTCAAACCCAACTGGCAACCTTTGCTGCAAACCATTCTCCTAAAATGCCAAAAAGTAATATCTGTATTTCCATACCAAAAACACCAGTTCTTGGTATGGAAATACACATTAAACATCAGCAGAAATATCAGCCATTGGCAATTCTTAACAAAACAACAGTGTTGGCATTAAAAAGCCCACATCAGCCTGGTACAACTGTGTGTGTGTGTGTGTGTCCATATGCATGCAGCACCAAGGGACATGAGTGATTTATCTGGGACAGGGACATCACAGGGAACAACAGCGGTAGAAATTCAATTTTCTGGTGGCGATAGAAGAGGGAGCGAGAGCGTGACTGAATAGGTGTGACTGCAGAGGTTTTCCTTTAATACAGCCAAGATCATACAATACGCAGAAGAACAGGCGGCCAGGAAAAGCCTTCCCGCTGACATTGTTTTATGTCCTAAAAAGAGTGTGAAAATGTGTGCGCACGTAAAGCCGCAGCAGCTGAATTCAGCAGATATAATAACGGAGAACTGTAGTGTCACTCAAAACCATAGGGAGACAAAAGAGAGAGAAAGAGAGTGCAGAGAAGAAAGAGGAAATAAAACAATGAGGCAGCGGCAGAACTGGAGGAGCGGACATAAGTCGGCTGAAGAGGATAGCTGCTATTGTGCAGTGTGTTTACTTTTTCTCATCACTTTAAAGGTATATTTCTATTTCGTTTTCTAATACCAGTCGTCTCGGGGCGTCCCTTAACTGATGCATCTCTGCACTGAATCAGAATAGGAATCAAAACCACTGCTGGACTCTCTTATGGGTGAAACACCTGCTGTGACATCACTGGTTGGGGGTGTTATCCACCAGCTGTCAAAGGCAAAACACCTGTTACACATCACAGGAGGAGGGCTATACAGGAGGTGGAGTCATCATAGCTTATATTTAGATTACCGCAACAACACTACCACAGCAAAACTTCCTGTACTCAAAATAAAAATTATAAAATAAGCCGCCTGGGAGAGACAAAGCAGTGTGTCTTCCTCTGAGTACACAACACTAAAAGGTGCCAGGGAGAATCTAAGACTGGTGCTGTTGTTAAACCCTCCAAAATACTGTCATTCTTCTTTCTCCCAGCAGTCACTCTTCAAAGTGTATGCTGAGAATATCTATTAGGGGTGTAAGGCAAAGGCAGAAAAATGCAGATGCTCAGGCCAAAAGTTTGCGCAGGCATAACAGTTTTCACAAACAACATTTCACGCTTTTTACAGGAGCTTGCAGCATCTACTCGGCTCGTAGTTTCAAAGCAAAGACAGCGCATTACGGCCAATTAAGCGTGCATCACGTCTGGGTTTCTTTTTTTTTTTTTTTGTCAAAATCATGTTATTGCATGATAATACGGCAGAAAAAGCCAACCGCTTTGAAATGTTTTCTCTTGTGGTTCTGTCGCAGCTGTGACATCGGAGGGTGCTACTTTTGTGAATCAAGGAGCCCAGTGGACTACTGTACTTTTGGTTCCCTTATGGCTGCAGGTGTGTGAGGTGATGAAACAGAGCGGCATTATCGCACATTCTCGATGTGCGTGTTCGGTCATCAGTCACATCAACTGCTCTCCCTCCCTTTGAAAGCAGTGCTCTCCCACCGCGATTTACTGACAGTTTGGTAATGGAGGGTGGAGAGGAGCTTCTCTTAAGAGGAGACTTGTCTGGGAAGTGCAGTGTTGCAAGATGAAATATAGACCAGAGCAAATATGTTGCCAAGGAGGATATCTCTTTTATTCACATTTCTAGACTTACTGAAAGAGTGAATGTCACCATGATTTCAATTCGCAATGATTGGCAAATCAGTTTGAAGACTCAACAGTCCACATAATCTGCATTTGCAGTTAGGAATAACACTGTTGTAGAATTAATGCAATGAATGTAAAAGCAAAACTGAAGTCTAGCACATTTGTGTGGTTACTTTTCAACAGCCTGATGCTGCAGGTAACCACAGTGTCGTACCTACTGCCTTCACCTGAAAAGGAAAGTCTTCGAGCTGTTGTGTATGACAATTAAGGGTAGGTGATCTGAACATCTTATATCGTGGACGATCTTACTTTAGAACATGATCTACTTTTCACATGAATCGTACAAATCACGTCATTTTTTAAAAATTCAAACGCCGCTAACCAGCCCGCAGCCAGCCCGCTAACTGCAGCTGGAGACAGCAGTCCTTGTTCTGCTGTGAAGCCTCAGTGAGCCAATGCAGAACAAGAACCACCGGCGCCAGCTGCAGTCCAAGACGGCAAAGTTACAGTCCGTCCCCGAGACAAGAGACCAGCCTGGAGGCAGGGAAAGACGAAGCAGGACGAGCCGCAGCAGCGACTGAACTTTCTAATCGAAAACACTTAGATGTAGCGCCTCATAAATAAATAAACAACACTGCTGTCCAAATGATTATTCCATACCAACTAAGCAAAAAGTGTGATTGGCTGTGTCACAGTTTGTAGACAGAAGACAGCGTTGTGGGCGAAGAGTAGACAAACATCTGAAGGAAGCATCAAAGCAGCAGAGAGATAAAATCAGAGCAGAGACAGGATGCAGATTGTGATTCAGATGGTGGATTACGATTCGACCCAAAACGACTGTCATATGACAGGGTCTCCTTCCTCTTGCAGCACCTATTGATTTTTTAATCAATTCCTAGGGATCTGTTATTATTACCTGCAATTATTTATCACTGCAACAGCATTGTTTTTCTTCTTGTCATTACCAAGCGGCACAATGGAGCTGAACAAAGCTGGGATACTGGGAAGACTGGGAAAAAAAGCGGCATGAAGGAGGGCGAGATAAAAAGGCAGAGTGCGTTGATGAAGAGAGAAATGGGGTTAATGTATGAAAGAATGTGTTTTCAGAGAGGAAAAGGGAAAGCCATGGCTGCAGGGTCTGACACTGTCCCAGTTTTACTACAGTGCCAGTATCTCCTGTGGCTCTCCAGCACATTTCCACCCAGTTGATTAATGCTGCCATCACAACCATCGCCAGCTTCTTTGAAGACAGAGAAAAAAAAAAAAAAAAACCATGATGATCCACATAAAATTTCTGTTTGGCGCTGCACTCAGTTTCAGCCTAGTTTTAGTCTTGATTGCCTGTGACAAACAGTTCTGGGACATGATGGCATGATGGTGGAACTAGGCCATGACGGCACACTCTGCAGCTCAGAACGGTCTGTAGTAAATTCAGTTTATGGCGCAGCCTGGAGCTTAAACAAAATGGTTTTCTGAAAGCTGAAGTCACTACATTTTGTGTTAATAATTTATTCAAAATTGACAGTTTCATTGGTTCGTAGATGGTTTTTTTTCAGTTTAACTGTAACTTTTCCCTTATCATTTCTTCTGAGCAGAGATTACTTCCTCCGATACATATGACTCTAAAGGGGTTTTTTTCTCTGGGTGAGACAGTTTTCTTTTGCAGCACTTTGTGAGTCAGACTGAGAAGGCAATATATGATTACATACAAATCTTTAGCAGCCTGAATAGGAGATAATATTGGCAGAATGAGTTTTACTCTCATGGGAACCAATCTATCCTCATATAGTTTGGCTCTATCTGAAAAGAAACTGTCACAAGGATAATCTGTGTATCTTTGATTTTGAGGCAACAATTTGGAAAAAAGAAAATGCATGCCTATTTCAGACATACCATACCCATCTCAAAAGTAGCGGTACAAGTTCTGTACAAACAGAACTTCTTTTTTAAGGCTATGTGCACACTAATAGGTTTCCATTTTTAAAACAAATACCATCTCCATCCAGACGACCGTTTGAATTTATATCAGAAATAATCTCCGTCCATACTAACATCCCTGAAAACGCATATCACATGACCATTCACGTACACTGGGCATGTGCAGGCCAGTGCAGTTCATTAGTTGCAGAAAATACTACAATCGAGGAACAACAAAGGCACATATAGCATTAAAATGCAGCTGCAAGCAAAAAAACAAAAACAAAACAAGCCCAGCAACGCTTCTGATTCATTATGCGTGTTCCATTCACCTCTGCTAGTCGTGACTGGTAAGACCCAGTCAGGAGTCGTGGTGGGTGTCTCTATCATCATTTCCAGACGTCTCAGTTTTTGCCTGTCTACATTACAATGCAACCCCAGAGTTTTCAAACTAGTCAGCAGCATTTCCAAAAGTCTGCGTTTTGGTGGCTTGAAAACTCCCAAAGTAATTTGGACACCAGGTGTAAACATAAAAGCTCTTAAAGCCATTTTCGAAAACAAATAAAGCCTCTGAACAATTCAACTTCCTTAGTCTTTCCAAACTCTGAAACTTGCACATTACGTACAAATAGCACATGAAATATAGCACCATCTGTCAATGTAATGCCTTCCTACAATCATATGATGCCGGACACTGAAGGAGTAAGTATTGCTATGACTCCTGGAGGTGGTGAAAATACCAAGAGTGAGAAATATTTACTCCAAGAAAGTCATACAGAAGTCTTAAAAAAAAAAAAGATCTCCACATGGACTTCTTTTGAATTTGAATGAGATGCATAGACAAACACTGACAGATACACACGCACACACACACACACACACACACGCTCCTTCTGATCCTCTATGTCTTGCTGCTATCTGTCTCAATATGGGGATTTGATACTAACTGATTCCTCTAATCAGTCAGATGGCCTCTGCTTGGAAAGAGTATCATACGAGAGGAAGATACCAGGAACTCCCATCATAATAATAATGAAGAATAATCTCTGTTAAGACTTTGATGTTGTATGCAAACTGATTTTGCTTGACCACAATTCAGCCACATATGCATTAACAGTGAGATTTGTTGCATCCTAATTTCTCCAGAAGTTGCATTAACAAACTGCAATGCTGCATTAACCCACATGGCAAATTGTGCACAGCAGTGTAAGGAAAAACGTTAAAGGAACAACAAAGATAAAAACAAACTGAGTCATGATTTATGATGTGTATATATATACATATATAGATGACGGAGAGTAAATACAAGTATCCAATGCCAGTTCTGACATAATGATGACAAGTAGCCTACAGTAGATACTTGTCCATGAGAAGGACACAAAAATGCCCCTCATTATTTAACTGAAGGACTGCATGGTTCTCGGTGTGTGAAAAAGGGACACATGTCAACCTTTCAAACCTTAAAAATACATGCTGGCCAAGCCACAAGACTGTTTTTCCCAGTTTCTACAAAAGACTGATATTGGACATTCTATGAGGTCTCCTGATGGCAACGATATGCAGCTTGTTCCAGAGAACAGCATGATGACCTATGGTGCTTTAATAGAGCTGGCAGGACTAGGCAAAGGAGGCATGAGATGAGTTTGGACGTCGGCCAGCCATCTGAGGACGGATGAAGAGTATGAATGGAGAGCTGAATGGAAAAGTGGCTGCCCTTGTTCACTGGAAGTCCCACTCTGAGTGGACAGACATCACTCAAAGACAGAGACGAGCACACTGAAAGAGAGGAAGCAGAGGACGGAGAAGCATGAAAGAGATGACGGAGATGAAAAGCAGCAGAGCAAGACACTGAGGACTGAGTAGGACTGAGACGGAGAATGATAACTTTCAGTTTGAAGACTGTCACCACTTGTGCCAGTTAAATAAAATGATGCATTATACATTATATGTATGATATACAGTATATTGAGGGTACTGGTAAAGACAGCGTTTTGGCCAACATGTCACTCTTGTTGCCGGGCAGAGGAGGAAAAAAGGGGGAAAAAAAGTAGACAAATAGATGATGGAGAGGTAAAAAGCATTTGAGATTGATTCCAGCTGGGATTTATGACGGAGTAATAACTATGACATCTCAATATCTGTCCTCTGGAAATGAGGTGTGGAGTGGAGATGATGGACCTGAAGTTTCCTCACACACACACACACACACACACACAGACACACACGCACACACACTCCCATGAACACATAAATCCAAACAACAGAGTCGCTCATACAGCAGAAGACAGTCACTTTCTGTGGCTCAGTCATTTCTCCCAGGGCTCCTTTAACCTAAACACTTCAGCTAAAAATTTGTCCGTACAAATTAGCCCCTTCAAATTCAAAAAATATGATCAGGCTAAAGCTCCTGAATGAGCTGACAAACTGGTGTTTGTTTAATCACCACCAATACTCTTTTAGCAAAGTTGAAATGTGTTACTTCACTGACAGTAATTAGGTAATGCAGCGAGAACACTGTTGCCAGAGTCATTTTCTCAGGTTAAATGACTGAATGAGACTGAAAAGTATTCCCCTCTTACAAACTGTGAGGCTATAAATTCGCCGTTTCCTAAAATAAAATGTCTTGACTCAGGTCCGTGCAATTTCCACCCACAAATTGAACCTTAAAGGAATTTGATATGAGCAATGTGGTGCGCAGTTACAATGTTCAAAATGATGCTGTTGTTCTATTGATTATCTGTCTGATACACAGTTTTCAACTCTTGTGTACTGCAACAGATAATCACAGATAAACAAAAACCTGAGGAACGACAGTAAGTTTCAATTTGTTTGGAATCATTAATTGGACAACATCATTTTCCACAGCGATGATACAGTATGATCATATAATTATAAAGCAAATCCACCAAACTCAATTATATTTATAATTTCTACACAATTTCAAATCTGAGTCATCTGATGAAATGCAACAAAGACGAACTGAGGTTCAGGCTGATGACGACTGAGGCACCAGCAGCCAGCAATGTTAATGTACCTGCTTCCATTTCCCGCCACTGGCAGCAGCTGCTGTGTATTGTAGTGGCACATGTAACACCTACAGTACACATCATGTTGTTGAGTATGAAGTGCTGTCAGTCGCTGGATGTGATAAGCTTCTTACAGTAGCAGCCAAGTAACTACACCTTCTCCTCAACCTGGACTGTGCATATGTATGTTCCCTGCCTGTGGATTATTATTATTGACGGATTGATCACAGGTTCCCTGAGACAGTGAAATAAAGCTGTCTCTGAACATGAATGGCACTGAAATTGTTATAATTTCACTACGCTGCCTACAAATAACAGAGCAAAGAAGCTGCTAACATAGCAACTGTGAATTTGTTCCTAAAGAGAAAAATTCACACCCAAAGCAACTGAGGCTCATTAATGTTAAATGTTTGGCCTGTCTGCCTTTTGGCTTCTTTGTGTATTCTACTTCTTGCAGTTCATATTTTCTACCAGTTACTGCTGTAATTCTGTGTTGTGCAGCATTAACACTATAGTAAGTGTGATATTTGACTGCAACTGCTGTAAACAAACAAAACCATCGCCAAGGACCCTGGCAGCCTTTACTACCATTTACAGTGCATTTTATACTAGTTAACTGTTCTCCAGATTTTCCAGTATAATTTCATCTAGTTTCCTCATCTTGAATACAAGATCTTAGGAAGCCTTCACTATGACAAACACAAAAACAGCAACCTCTACCTCCTTTTCATCAAGACAGACAGATTTATATAACAGTGATGGAAATTTAAGCTCCAGACTGGTCTGTGCATGTTGCCATGGTAACATGTATCTGTTGATATGTCTCATCCGCTCTGACTTTTCTTCCTCTCCACCTCGCTCCTCTTAAAGTGACACTTGATAGCAAGAATGAACAGGTCAAAAGTTTTACTGGCTGTGCATTATCCAGTACCTGAGAGAGTGACAGTCAGCGTAGTGTCTGTGGGGAATGTAAAGCATTTTACATTTAAGAGTCAAGGAGTTTGGTTGTACCAGTGCTCCCCTTGTTCCCAGTCCAAACAGAACACAGCCAGAGGGAGGATGGTATTTGACCTCGCTTCTGTCTGCTTACATAATCCCTGTCCTGGAGGAAGAAAACCACCAGATCACTCTTTTACACACTCACACACACACACACACACACACACACACACACACACACACACACACACACTGGACACACAGCCAAAAAAAAAAAAAAAAAGAAAATCACTACATAACTGCCACTAGGCTTTCACATTTTCCTTGCAGCTTTCCCTGCACACTCCCTTTCCCTTTAACCCACTACCATGACCAGCTACAAACCCCTCACACACACACACACACACACACACACACACACACAAACCTCATTCTACAAGTCCAGTATTTTAAAAGGCTGAGAAATCCTTACTGAAAACATCAAGCAGCCAAACAACACACACATGCACATGATTTATACACATGCTGTACATATATACACAAAGCAAATCCATTTCTAAGTACACACATAAACCACCATCAAACACCATATGTGCATGCATACGCCAATTCAAATATGCACACATAGTATTTATGCATACACAAACACATATACACACACGCACGCACACACACACACACACACACACACACACACACACACACATAAACACAGAGCCAGGAGTGGATGTTTGGACACAGACGTCAGGCTGGAAAGCTGATCACAGTTGTACTGCAGCCATGAACACTGTGGATCAGAGTGTGTCCCGAAATAACCTGACATGCTCTTATCTGACCCCCCAAAATTCATGTGCACGCAGCGCACATTTGAGAAGAATATCCTCGATCCTCGAAAAGCCTTAATACTCCTGTAGTAACAATGTGTTTTGCTGTTTATGGAGCCCATATGGTAGTCCACTAGGACCACAATAATATTCCTGTAATGTTATCGGTGACTTTACGGTGACCTTTTTATCCCTAAATGTATTTTGGTCTCATGGTATGACAACACTAATCCCAGTGTAGATGTTATATACGCTCGGTATTTTTGTGTTGACATTCTATTAATCATATTTCAACACTTCAATATGTCAGACGTTAAATAGTATTAGCTCCCTTTACCTTGATGTTTTGTTTTTTGGCGCCTTGTCCCCTTTTTCTAAACTTAGTTAAAGACAGTTAAAATCCAAGACATTCAATCTGCCGAAAAGCCAACTTAACACGTTTCATTTTGGGAGGGACTGAACTACCTCAAAGTTCAATCAGTCCTATGGGCAAAATAAAAAACAGCGGGGAAAAGAATGAGTTCACAAAGACCTCCAAACACTGCTGGTGATGAATTGAAGTTGAGAGCTGTGAGAATGAACAGCAGGCCGATGAAGAGGACGACCTGTATTCGCTGCCATGTTTCCAAATTCTCTTCAGATGTGTGCGTATGTGTGTCTCTGCGTGTGTGTCTGTTAGTTTGTGCGTGTACGCTGATCTCTCTTCTCTACTCTAGCCAAGACTCCGTTTCCTGCCAAGTCTAAAGTGGGTGGTGGGTGCATTTCAGCATCTCTCCGTAACAGAGAAAGATGAGGAGGGGGGTTGGAGGTGGAGGAGGAGGAGGAGGAGGATGGAGGCTTTTTTTTTTGCAGCAAGACAGGAAGGAAGTGAAACGTATTCACACACAGGCATACGGCACACACACACACATACACACACACCCACGCACATACACACACGGCGCTGTCTGACACCTGGAGAAACCACAGTGTGTTTCCACGAATCTCTTCCCCCAAGAGAACCGTTCCACTTCTTCAAGCACATCACCAGTGGAACCTCAAACCTTATTGCAACAGACACACACATTATGTTGCGTGCTCCTGGAGGAGTCAGCAGAGTCTTACCACCAAAGTAAAACCACCAGCAGACACAAACTATGACTCGCAGCACTTCTCCTACATTGCAGAAGACAGCTTTAAGCTGCTTCGGGTAATTTTACACATTGAGAGCCCCAGATGGCAGCAGGAGGTAACTCTTTGGTTTGGTTTGAATGTCGCTTCCATTAGCCAGAAACCATGCAATGCGATGCCAGTACAGAAGCTGTGACTTTCTCACCAGGAAATAGCGCACCCACTCACGTCAGACAAGGTTCTAGATGGTGCACTAATTATGAAGTTGTTGCTTTACACAACATGGGATACATCATTGCTTACGCCTGTTGCCAAAGACACTGCTTACTTAAAAGGATGATGTAACATTTGTGAGCTATAATGTGAAGCTGATGCTACTGTGGGGATTGACTTAGTAATGCATCATACTCTCTCACTCTAATGCGCAAAACGTCATTTTCTGCTGCCAGGGTTCTCAATCAAAACAATAACAAATGACGCGGTTTGGTGACATCGTGAAGTAGCGTGGGATCGTGGGAGTTGTTTTCTTCACCACCATTGCTGTCACTGCAGTCAGATTCTCTCCGTTAGGATTCCTGCAGTGTCAATCATTCAGGAGGTTTCCATCGGGAGCTGAATTATCCACAGAGGAGGATGACTCCTATTCAAGACCCTGTGATTATAACCAGTGAAAACACTGAATAAAGCAGGTTGACATTAAAAAGCAGCGTTTGTCTGATGCTGTTTGATGGACATGACATATCGGAGGGGCTGAGAGTCCAGCTGCTGCTAACGTTTGCTCAGGTTGTTTCTCCGGTAACTGATTATCCAGACGTCCGATGACTAAAATCCTTCATGCTGTTAAAATACATAGTTAAAAACAACCAAGATCTAAAAGTGTATTATAAAAAAGTGGCTTAAAACTAGATAAAAAGTCATATTTTGGCAGACAACCATAATGCTGACGCGTGGGCAAAGGGGATCTGACACCCTTGACTGGCGACCAAATGAAACAGACACTTACCTTGATTAAAATTATGGATTTCTCTATGATTGAATAATGTAAGTACACAACTCAACAAAGCAAATAACATAGGTCTAGTTGTTTTTAGTCTTTTTAATGTGGAAAAGTTACATTATAACTTTAAATTTCAACTTTATTATTATTATGTAAGGAAATATACATTAAAAAGAGACAGCAGCTACCGTGTCTCATTTTTCAAAAGAGGATAAAAGCTTTTTATTGGCATGTGTCTAGATTCAAAACATCTGTGGGTTTTTTCCAATGGCAGTATTTGATTTGTTCATCATTACCAGACAGAGCAGTCCTTTAGCCTCAACACTGCAGACATCACCCAGTGATTAGAATCACAACATGTAGAAACTGTATGGTTGTTGGAATTAAACTGGGCACCAAAAATGTTTGTAAGATCAATCAAGTGACTGGATATTTTCAGTTGAAACCAAAGATTCAAGTCCCCTGAACACTAATCTATTGGGTGTTATCACTGCAGAAAAATTATTTAAACTTATATACTTTATTATTATTTTGAGGAATTACAAATCTGATTAAATAAGCACACAAGTCAAAACAAACACCAAGATATATGTATACTGATTTCACTTATCAAAAATGATTTTTAATCTCTGTTCAACTTTAGATCCCTAAAACATGATGTGTTCGAATATCTACATGATTGCATGTCATGGTGCCAGGTTTAAATTCCAACTTTAAAATAAGGCGCCATTCCTCTCTCTGGGATGTTTTGGCTTGACCAGTGACATCTCACCCTCATCTACATACTAACAATGAGACCAGAAGTGAGGGGGTTAACCCTTAACCTAATGTGTGTGTGCCTGCATTTATGTGTGTATGCGTGTGTATGTGTGTGTGTATGTGTGTGTGTGTGTGTGTGTGTGTGTGTGTGTGTCTGTGTGTGTGTGTGTGTGTGTGTGTGTGTGTGTGTGTGTGTGTGTGTGTGTGTGTGTGTGTGCGCAAATGTGTGTATTTGTGCAACTGGGGGATGGGATTGATGGGATTCCACCCATACCCCCGTGGGAATAGCAGTCAAGCTCCAAAGCTTGTTTAGGCTTTAACACCCATTACACATTCACCCCCTAAACTAAACAACACACACACACACACACACACACACACACACACACAACACCATCTACCAGGCTATAAGCCACTCTGCCTCCATCCTTCAGTCTGCCATGTAGCCCACCTCCGTCCATCTCCATATCTGTATGAGCAGGATGACGGCAGGGCCAAGGATGAGACTGATGTGAGATGACATCCCCCAGATTCAGGACAACGTGGACAGAAGTAACTATGGCAACACTGTTATGTAAAGAAAGTACATACTAGGGACACACTAGCTGGTCAGATGACAGCGCTATTTTGACATGAGTGGGTGGGATTCTGCCAAATGGGAGGATGTTCACTCATGACTGGATCATCACAGTACGTTAACAACGTGACAGCCAAAGCCGTATTTTGATTCTGAATCAACATACAGTTTTACCACAAATGCAGCTGTTACCACCAACCTCAGTTTACTCCATGAAGTACACTAGCTGCCTGTCAATCTACTGAAGTTTTGATTTGATTATTCTTGTTTATGCAGTATTGTTAGTATCACATATTTCAAAGGAGAGTAGAAAAAAATAAATGCAGTTTCAGAGGCTTTTCCAGGCTGACAAGAATAAAATTCTGGAAGAAACATTAACACGGTACATCTTGGCATGAAAACCGTTTAAACTACAAGTTTTTGAATACTGGCTGCGGGCAGCTTCATTGCAAACCATTCAAAATCCAATTGTGCCCTGTATCTACTGGAGATAAATAAAACTGGTAAACAAACTTACAAGCATGGAAATAGATGAATGCATACTATAGGCTTGCATACACACATCTGGGTAAGCTTGTGAAAATACACACGCATACACACACACACACACACACAAACACAGCATCTAGTTTTAACTACTCCTTAAATGGCATCGTGCATGTGTGTGTGTGTGTGTGTGTGTGTGTGTGTGTGTGTGTGTGTGTGTGTGTGTGCGCGCGCAGAGGGGAGCTTCATTATGTGGAAACACTGAAATTAATTAAGTTCTCTTCACATGAACATCAGAGAAAAGGCAAGAGGAAGATGATAAAGAATGAATAAAGAGCGACAGGAAAAAAGATGTGTTTTCATTTAACAATCTGCATTAAAAAAAAGTTGAGAAGGAAGAGAGCTCTTACACATACACCCACAGAGAGAGAGAGAGAGAGAGAGAGAGGGAGAGAGAGAGAGAGAGAAATGGGTCCAGAGAGATACTCTGAGACTTGAGAAGATGAACTCTTTGTGTGTCTGTGTAGTGTGTGTGCATGTACAGTATGTGTCAGGCCTTCGTTCAGTATTTATGAAGCAAGGGTGTAATGTGAAGGCAATGATGGAGAGTTTGTTGTTTACTGCCAGTAATCCACAGTTTATAACACTAATGAATGTGAATGAATGTGCATGCACGTCTGGATATAAGTGTGTGTGTGTGTGTACACACGTGTGTATGTATGTGTTTGTGTGTAAAAAGAAACACAGTGAATTATAAAGGTGTAAGAGATATAAAGATTAACTATGAATGGAGCCGTGTGAGTGTGGGTGTGTGTCTTGTGAGGACTAACTAAAGGTTCAGTCCTTCTTCAAAGGACGGAAAGGGTAGAATTAACTTTAGGTTAAGGTAAGCCCTTGTGATTGTGTGTGTGTGTGTTTGTGTGTGTGTTTGTCCCTAGGACAGTATAATACAAAAGACACTGGTTCAAAGGATCATTACAGGGACTGGTAACAGGCTGTTTCCTTTTCATAGGCCCCACCTAATCCTTACATATACACACAAACACAAACGCACATATACACACAAACACACCCCCACACGTGGGAATGACAGGGCAAAGTAATGTCTCACTCCGGAGATGAAAGCAGGCGGCGTCATTGCCGCAGCATGTTGCCATGGAAACCTCAGGCATCACCACAGCAACCTTAGGTAAATACAGGTAAGGGACAAGATCAAGGGTTGGGGTCATTGTGACACAAACTGTTGATGAAAACCGGACAAGGAGGCAAATTTCCACAATATCACAAATATGTTTCTCACAGTTGAGCTCACAATTTTTCTTGCTGTCATTATAAATAAATGACACACACACACACACACTCCATATTTGATAACTGATCAGTGCTTCATTGGCTGTCTATGAGAAGCTCTAAATAGTGTGACATTTTGATTGTCAGAGCACTAGTGTCCCATCAGGGTGGTCTGTATCTGACAAGAACACAACTTGGGAAATATATTAGATTGCTGATCACATTAAAATGATCAAAATATCAGATGGTTACTACTTTCAGCACAGCCCAAAATGAATAGATAAATAGACAAGCTTTATGAAAACCAAACAGGACCAAAAAAACAATACATTACAATACCTGTACCTGCCAAGGCTGATCAGCCAACGCCAGGACAAAGTAAAGAAAAAAAAAAACCACTAAGTCATTCACCACTGTCGTTGCTAGGTACTGATCTAACAGCATTTTAATGCCTCAGCTTTCTGCAGTCTTGAATATAATCATGTTTTCAAACGTTGCACCTTTCTTACAACTGAGAACTCTCTGATCAAATCTGTGCAAATCAATGCAGAAGGCTAAAGTTTCCATTTATGTGTGTTGTGCAGAGAAGGAGCAGTTATTCCACAGTTAGCTCAACCTTGAGTAGTATCTTAGTAATGAAAAAATGCATCACAATCATTTGACTGAATCCATGGATTCATATGCAGCAGAATAAACAAAATAACAGACAATGCTGGAATACATGTGCCAGATCGCTCTCTTACATGTCGATGCGGAGCGTCACAAGAAAGCAAAGAAAAATGTCCTGTCTTACGATGTTAAGAAATACTTTTACAACATATGACTTTATTCTTGAGCCATGGCCTAACACGGAACCATATTTAATTGAAATCTGATGACACATTTTCAGGGATATCCAGCTAACAAACAGACAGGCAGGACTAAGGACATCACCTCTTTGGCAGCAGTAACAAGAACAGTCCCCATAGCTCAATGGGGTGTCTAGAATCAGCTATTGTGATCTTACTAAAGACCTGGAATAACCTGATGTTAATCACATCATTTACCAGTGTAATAGCAGAAATAAGTGATCCACTCTCTACAGTGCCACACTTCATTCTGGTTTACTTTAATAACCTGTTGTGTATGACAAACTGCTTGTTTACTCCAGAGTAAATCTGCTGAGAGTAAGTGGTTTCTGAACAAAATCTGTGTTTTGCTTTATTCTCATGCTCAAATGATTTGGCAAAAATCAGAACAAGGATTTGATTAAAACAACAGAACTAATCAGGAGATTTGGAATCAAAATTGACAAACAAAAATACCTAACTGTGAAGATAGGAGAGTCTCATCAAAACTGATCGAGATTCATTCCTGGAGAACAAACGTACTTCAGTCCTGTCATTCACTTTACATGACATTGTTATGTTGTTAAAACCCTGCTTTTGTTTGTGTCTTCACACTGCTGTCTGTGAATGGAGGGGACAAGTGGGGAGTTATCTCTGCAACGGCTGATGTACAACACTGCAACTGAGGGACTAGAGGTGCCAAAGTCACCAACTGCTAACAGGCTCAACATTTCTTCTTCGGGCTAAAAGAGCAAAAACCAAGACAAGAGAACTTGGCACTTGAATTCTTGACCCAGTAACTGATTCAGCACAGAAAATAGCTACTGAATAACATTCCTATGAAATTCTGAGCAGGTATTCCACTTTAATACCTCTTGGCAAATTGTCTTAAAAGTTAATTTCACACAGAGATTGGTTTAAAAAAAAAAAAAAAAAGATCAGCCTTGATAAACTCTTGCTGGTCAAAGCACAAGGTCAGCAACAGAAGCTCAAAGAGCACGAACAGCAGGGGGAAAAGCTAGTCTTTCTGCTGACTCAGCAAGTCTGCCTCTTCCTCCATTTCCATAGCAACACATTCATTCTCATCTACAACCCTTAACACCTGATGTGCAGCGATCTCTTTTACCTTGCGGGTAGTGGTACTGCATGAGTGTATCACTCAACGACAGATTTAACTCCCTTTTGCAAGACCCCTGCTCTTCATGTGCGCACACACACCCACACGCACACACTCTCACACACACACACACACACCCCACTGTTAGAAGAGATTAATTCACACTTTCTCACCAACCCTTGGTCCGTAGGGAGCATGGAGGAGACTTGGGCAAAGTGGCTGCAGGGAACTGTAGAGGGTAATGGGTTATAGGTGTGTGTGTAGTCCAGGTATTACTAATGTTGTGGGGACCTAAATTTGTTTACACAGTCACATTGTGAGGATCCATCCATCCGTCCATTATCTATACCACTTATCCGTGGGGGGCTGGAGCCAATCCCAGCTGACATTGGGCGAGGACAGTCTAACCATTGTGAAGATATGTGGTTAAATTTAAAGGTGAAGACATGCTTTAAGGTTTGGGTAAGGGTGAGGCAAGAAGTGGTTATGGTTAAGGTTAGAGTAAGTCTCCAGGAGATGTAGGTTTAATGTAAGTCAGTCTAATGTCCTCTGAAGTCATGGAGACACAAATCTGTGTGTGTGTGTGTGTGTGTGTGAGTGTGTGTGAAGTAACTTGCATGCATCCCCCCTCTGTAAGGTTACAACTCTTTCAGACACATCCTACTACAACTTTTGCAATTGCTCACATTTTTCTCCATATGAACATTGTTGAACTGATTAGTTAATCATTCAATTATTCAATAAGTCATTCATTCATTTACAGTGAAAATGTGATTCTTTTTGTTCCCAGGTTTTCCAGTGGAAAATGTAAACCAAGACATCACTATGCACTCTAGAAAGTTATAAGCATCTGTCTAGACAGTATAAAGTGTCATATGATCAAAATATATTACTTTTGTTACAACACTGTATTGCAGCAATTCTTTTTTGTTTGTGTGTTTGCTTTGTGTCTTCATGTGCCATGCATAAAATTGCCCTGTAGGGACCAGTAAAGCTTATTGAGTGAATTGAAGTGGAGTGTTAAGTGTTAGTGGAAATGTCACTGAAGGTTTGGATTCCTGTTCATCGCCATGAATGACTGACTGCTCACTGCCGCTGCACTCCATCACACCAAAGTGCTCCACTGCTTCAATCAATGGCTTCTTGCCTGATAAGTCTTGTTGTACTCAGTGAGGGGTTGACAACGCCTTCCTCAGCCTTATTATTCATCGCATCCCTCTTATTGGGGATATCACTAAACTCAAAGGGAAAAGAAAAACTGCTCGGGGCAAACATGAACATACCTGCCCACGACCACCCTCATGCAAATCCCATTGGACTAATCAGAAAACACACAACACACAAGCTCGCCTTAGACAAATACAGTATATCCAGCTTAACAAGTTACGGCATGAGTCTGGAAATCTAGTCTTTCTTTAAAGAAAAACATGTACGAAAAACTCTGTCAGTGAGGTGAAGTCATGTCTAGCATTTCTTCTGTGAAGAATTTCTTTTAAATTTCATATTAATCCAGTGTTACTTTATGATCTCTAAAGAACTGCTTGCGTTTCTTAGCTTCATATTGTGTATAGAATGGGATTTCTTGGCTGCTTGTCAGACAGAATTTACATTTTTGACATTGCATAGACTATACTTATGCTCATGGAACCATCTGGGTTTGCATATCTAATTAAGTTTGTGCTGACTGCGTGCAGGAATTCAACACTTTCTCTTTTGCATGGTTTTATTTTCCTAAGCAGGTGTCTGCCAGGTGTGCATTAGGAAACACTTTGGTTGACATTACATTGATTAAAAAATGAATTCATGCTCTGAAAAAAAAACATGGGATACGCATCTATCTGTTAATGAAAAAAAGACAATTGTGCACTGCAGCCCCAGATCTTGAAGCTGATGAGACTAATGATTCTTGGAAAACAGCGAATCTGCAATAAAACATTTACGGAACTGCCTGAGGTTTTTCAAGATTTTTTGGTAGGATTTTACATTCCAGTTGCAGGCAACATGTGAACAGTTTTTGCGTGACAGTGTTGATGATATCACATTTTCTGACTCACTGCCTCATTACAGCCACATTCTTCAGCCCATCTCACAGTACAGATATGAGACAATGCACTGGACGCACGCTGCACTGCGAGTAAACAGGGCTCTCCGTTCCTCTCCCACCGAGCTCGGGTTATGAAACCTCACACTGCTGCAGCCTGTGGGAAACTGGGCTTCACCAGGACTATGGCAACAGTAACACAGACAGGTGACCATCTCACTCTGTCTATATGTCTCACTTCAGCTATCTCTCTCTCTCTCTCACACACACACACACACTAAGTTCAGTTTAATTAGCCCTCAGTGGCATCACAGGAAAGACAACCTCATTATGATACCAAAGTAGCATGACATGAGGGAATATCACAGGCATGACTGGTGATAATTCAGCAAAACAATCAATAGACAGCAATACATATCAGTCAATAGATATCTGTGTCATCAGCAACAATGACCAAAAACCACAGCATCTCACCCCTGCTGCTCCATTCAGTTAAATATTATGGACATGTGAAGGCAATGCTTTCTTATTGTCACTTTCTCTGCTACTGTGTTCGATAACTTGGACTCTGCTACCAAGTTTTTCCTCATCCTACCAAACTGTCAAACAATCTTTGCTGCAGTCAGTCTCACGGTGAGTATAGTCTATAAATCTGCATCTATATGGCCATTGAGCAGCTGCATATCTGTGCAGGCAGCATGCTGAACACACTGTTCCCCATTAACAGCAAACACCAGAGATAAACAGTGGGGAATTTGTTAGTGCAATTGTCCTCTAAATCTTCTTTCACCAAAATCTGCTGCTACAGATGAGGGGGGGTGGGTCAATCTTGAAGTTGGTATTATGTTGTGTTGTTAAGACCGAATTGAAAAGAGGCTTCTGACCATTGTATTTTAAGTAAGTTGTAGGAGAAAGTGTGAATAAACAAGGATCCATAAAAACGTGGAAACATATGAACATAGTTTTGGGTGTACTCTACAGAGAGAGACATTGGCACACATAGTGGATGGTGGGAAAGTAACAAACCTTAACAGGGGAGCTCCTGGTGGCTACGGGCAGCTCTCTGATCGCACTGCCCGGGGGAGAAGCTGAAATCCCGGCTGCGTATCCCTGCAGCGAGCCCCCGGCCAGGGACTGCCTGCCGCCTGCTCCCACTCCTCCTCCGCTCCCTCGCTGGGGCCGCTGCTTGATACCGTCCAGGAGGCGAACCAGGAGGATGTTAGCCGGCAGGTCGTCCACCCCGCAGTCCACCAGGATGCGGCACTCCGGGCAGCGGAGTTCGTTCCTGGAGCTGACAATGTTCTCCAGGCAGCGGCGGCAGAAGGTGTGCTGGCACGGCAGCACCTTGGCCGTGGTGTCCAGGCGCTCCAGGCACACCGAGCACTCCAGCAGATCCAGAAGCGACGAGGACTCGTCCATGTCGGCGGAGAGGGTGAGCATCTGGGCTTCAGTGTCCGTGGGAACGCCGCGGCGACTGGTTCGTGTACCGTGGAAATGAACCGGGGGCGCAGAACATTCTGGGAGGCGGACCGGCGAGAAGCAGCCAACGGACGCCCCACGACGGAGCCCCAGTGCACCGAGTAGTTGCCCCTGTGTTGTGGATGTCCTCCTCCGGTCTGTGGCTCTCCGCGTCTCCCCCCGGCGTGTTTCTGTGTCTTGCTCTCTCTCCCTCTCTCCCTCTCTCTCTCTCTCTCTCTCTCTCTCTCCAGCAGCTGTGCAGAAAGCGGTGAGGTCACGCTCTCATCATCATCATCATCATCATCATCATCATCATCATCTTCTTCTTCTTCTTCTTCTTCTTCCGCGCGCCGATCACAATTGCAGCGCGCGCTCACGCACCCGGAGACAGATTGATAGAGAGAGAGAGAGAGAGAGAGAGAGAGAGAGAGAGAGACAGGCAGCTGGTGACTACCTCCAGCCGGGGTTCTTCTCTCCTCACACCTTCACTCGCACCTTTCTCACACAGCTGAGAGGCTTCTGTCGCTCAGCTCCTCACAAAGACCTTCAGAGACAACACGCAAAACCGTATGTGTTGGACTTAACTTCCAGACAGGTGTTGGATTTTGTTTGCTCTCTGTAAATAAAAATAAAAAATAAAAATAAAAATTAAAAAAAAGTAGTCTAGGTATGTGTGCAGAAACCACAAAAATCAACCTTAAACTGGTATCGGTGCATGTGGTGTCTCACCCTGTGATAACCCACCTGACAGGAGGACACGTCCTTTTCATTACCTCGGTGACTACATGGAGCTTTGGGAAATTGTGGTTTCTGGCGACGCCTGGTGGACACCTGCTGACCTTCTCATTTTCTACTTCCAATAACTGAAAGCTCCCGAGTTATCATCAATTTCAACCGGTGGTGTAGGTGGTCAAACAAAATCGACATAAGACAAAATCATGTCAAAACAATTATTGTAGCACTTTAAGGGATTGTATATTGTAGTGAAACCATATAAAACAAAATAAGCCGTAGATAAGATAAGATAAGATAAGATAAGATAAGATAAGATAAGATAAGATAAGAAAGCCTTTATTAGTCCCACAGTGGGGAAATTCACAATATCACCAGGTACAATGGAATATGTTATAGGATTGGTATTGAATTGTTGCAGTGTGGGCTGCAGAAACTGTTATATAATGTTGTAATTTATGTTAGTAGCCATACATTATATATGTTTATATATTTCGGGCCTGTATGACATGCAGGACTATTTTCAGTGACATGGTGGCGTTGTTACATATTTAAATGTTAAAATAAAGGTAAAAATACAGTATTTCCTCTGAAGGATTCCTTGAGGATAAATACTGTCATATGGTATGTGATGGACACAACACAGATAAAGGACAAAGAAATGTGTGTGTGTGTGTGTGTGTGTGTGTGTGTGTTGTTTCTCAGCCATGACTGCAGGCTTGCTTTGCTTTTCCACCTGTTCAGACCTGCTCTGCTCTCACATTCAGGCCCAGAGGGATAGGGAGTAATTAAGGCATACATGTGTGTACGTTTGTCCCCGTGTGTGTGTGTGTGTGTGTGTGACACAGTGACGCCTTCCTGGGTGGGTGGGGTGGGCCCACTATTTACCACCCACAGTGAAAAGCAGAGGGTGGACTGCTGAGGCATAAAATGAGACAGAAGGAGGGTGAGTATGTGGAGTATGTGGTGTGCAACCACAGCACAGATTAGTCAGATACTGAAACTGTTGAACTGTTGTGTACTGTTATTCACTTCACAATAAAGAACCCACACCACGGCAGAGCCATGGTTTATTATTTCATTTAATAATGACACTATTCTGCCATCAACACGTACATTCACAGTCTGTACATATTCTAAAGACTGAAAGCTGGATTGTACAACAGTAAGGCTGAACTGAACTGAGGCCGAAGTGCTGACTAATTTACCCCTGCAGTACTTGTATATAAGGTGGGTCATGTGTTGCATACAGCTACACAACTGAATATTTTCTAGTGGCTTGTGATGCAAAATAACAGGTCCAAAGACAACAAGATACAAGAGGAAGAAAAGAAGAAAAAACTATTGTAAAATCAAATGTGGGTCAAGTCATTTGCACCACTAATGGGGTAACTTGAAGACTTTTTGCACTTTTTCGACTCAGCTGTGAAAGGAAGCTCCCCTTGCATTTCATCTACAGAGACCTGCCATTTGATACTGATGTATTTGAATCCCCGTGGCTGCAGAATATTGCAATGCTACAGTAAATCAGCCATGGAAAACGTGTGTGCATGTGTGTGTTGTTGTCAGACCCTGATTCTGAATGCCTCACCAGGGCAGCAGCCCACAAGTGCTGGCAACAAGCCCAAACTCGTGGTGTCTCTCTCTCTTTCTCTTTATCATATGCACTCATGTCATGCCCAGTGTGTTTCATCTGCTTAATGCAATTCTCCACAGCCAATGGTTCAGAATTAGAGGGGATCTATAGGGAAAAGCAAACAAAAAATGATTGTTGGATCAAAATCCCCTCAATCCATTTAAGCAGCATAGTTGGGGCTCCCTGTTGTCAATAACAGACAAAAGGTGGACGCTGTTAAATAGCTGATGTGCCAATTAGTTGAGGAAACTACCCTTTTAGAGATATAAGGGTTAAACAGCTCTGTGTTCAGTGTTTTAAAGATGAACATATGCATTTGCACACTGTATAGCATGTTATTCTTTTTCTTATCATAATACATAATGCACCCAAGTGTTGGTGTTGCCAGTTGTACTAAATATAAAAGCATATGCATTTACAGTGGGTGTTGTGGTTTCGGCTGAGTTAGTTCAACCTTGTATTATCTGTTTTCTTATCTCATTTTCATGAACTTTTTCATAATTTGTTATGTTTTGGCACATTAAAGCATTGAGCAGTTCCTCTGGGGGCTATTTTTCTTCATTTACCCCCTCACAAATTTGACCTTGCATTTTTTTCCCTTCCTAAGGGTAGAGAGTCAGTGAGGGATGCCCAGTTTGCTTAAGGCTTGGCAAGGTAAGTTAGTTAAGCCTCTTACATGTTTCCAATGGGCTTTTAGTGTTTTGTGCTCTCCACTGCATTTTGCTGCATCCTGTACAGCAATATTTAGTTTTATTGTTGCCATAAATGAAAGAAAATGTCATTGCTTTTATCTCTGCAGTGTTATTATTTTGTAATTAAATGTTGTCCTTTGGGAACCCATTGTTAGGATGAGGTATGACCTCTGCTTCAGCTTCATCTGCATCCACATTTTGTTTTTTATGACTATTTTATTCTGCATGAACCTGGTTTACCTATGGGGTTATTTATCAATAACATCAATAATAACTGTCTTTCATTCTCTTCTTCAGTGGACTCTGCTCTGGAGAAAGATCATAGCTTGTTTTCCTGAGACAATCAAATATAATTAATATGTAGTGTGTTTGTGTGTATGGATCCTCTTTATGTACCTATACCATACACCTCTCTCTCATCGACCAATGTCCTTCGTTCATGCAAAAGTAGGTTAGCTGACACGGCAGTTACCATGGCAACTGGCTCTTTGCTTCCTTATTGAAAAGTAGTTAGAGGATGAGTGTGCGTTCTCACAGACAATGTACATGTGAGGATACTAACAGGGGTACTAACAAGTTAATAGAGCCTGTAGCAGGTTCACCTGTACAGCATGAGTACGTTCTTCAAGACACAGGAGAAAACACTGTCACTTTTTATTGTAAGAAAAAAAAAAAAAAGAAGAACCAGTTCATCAGTGTCATTTCAACAAGGGTTACACCACAATATCTGTGCAATATAAAAAAATTTTCATTTGCTTTAAAAGGTGCAATGTGATGCATCTGACCACAATCCTACATTGAGTAAGTCATGGACAAATATGTTCATATTATCATCTGGTATTCAGGAAAGAGTTTATGTGCACTGTGGTTTACATTTACACTTTTCCATGGAAGAGAATTTGGTAAATAATAAATATCAGGAGAAAAATACCAGCTACTGCAGATTTTTTTATTGCTTTGGTTTCATCCTTGAAAAATGCATAACTGTTGGACCATATTTTCAACTTCTCCCTCTAGAGTTCAAGACTCCTTGGAGCACATAAAAAGCATGAAGAAGTTTGTTTTTGATGATTTTGCTGGAAATGAATTTACTCTGACTTCGTTATATCAAGCTGCAAATTAGGCCTCCACTGACTGCTGTCTTCTCTGAGCTACAGTACTTTGATATGGTGTTGGGGGAGTTAAAACAGGATAGTCAGTCTGTGACAGCTGCTCCACACTGAATCTTTGAAACTCTCATCTTCTACATTAATACATGCTGACCTTAAGACTATTAAGACACTCAAAAATATATTCCACCAATGATGAAATTTATTAGCAAGCAATCATGACTGCAAACCTTATTTATTTTAGGACCATTTCATAAAAGCAAAGCCAAAAAATATGTAAGTGAATGTGCACGTTGAGATGTTTCAATGAGGCCTATGGGCTTCACCACAACGCTTAATAGACGATTCATCCAATAAATAATCTTCAAAACAGCATCTTTGGTGGCTGCTTTTCATCATAAATATTGCTTGTCATATATCATGTTTTGTTTTTTCCCCTGATGTCATCATATCTGTTGCTTAATCTTTATAGTTACTTTATGCCTCATGTACTTCAGCTTGTCTCACTGTATCGTCACATATATTATATGTCATATTATCTCGACATACACGATCTGGTTATGCTCCGTTCCACCTTATGCAGAGTCAGTTGCATGTGTTTTTATGTTACACCATCCAGTAAATACAGGTTTTGCTTAATATGTGTTTTTGTCCGGTGTGTGACAGCGCAGCCATCATTCTCTCAGCAGAGCTCATCACTCTCCTTGTTATCCTCTCTTTATCCTCTCTTCTCATCTAATCTCTTCTCCTCTCATCCTCCTTTTCAGTCAGGAAGCCCCTGGATCGACATCAATGAGCCTGTGAAAGGATGAGGGAGACAGAGAGAGAGGACAGGAAAAAGAGAAGAGGAGAGGAGAAAGATAGAAAGAAAGACAGAAAGAGAAAGAGAGAAAGAAGGAGACAGACTGAGGGACAGAGAAAGTGAAAGAATAAAGAGTGATCACAAAAGAGAGTGATGGAGATAAAGAGAGAAAGAGGAGCGGGAGGGAAAGACAGAGACAGAGAGGAGAGTAAGTAATTACAGGACTCCCTGTGTTTTCAAAGCCCCTCTTTTATGTCCCCCTTCCTGTGGCTGAGAAAAGGAGAAGCAGCGGAAAGGGAGAGGAGGAGGAGGAGGAGGAGAAGGAGGAAGACTAAAGTCCAGCTTTAGTGCCACTCAGACAACAGGCACCAGTCATCGACATCACACACACATGAACACAAACACACTCAAAGTAATTCATGGCTTCTGTTTCAAAATAAATAGGGAGCATGTGTGTGTGTATGTGTGTCTGTGTCTGTGTCTGTTTGTATGTGTGTGTGTGTGTGTGTGTGTGTGTGTGTGTGTGATAGCACTAGTGAAAGAAGTGACATTAGTGGTTGTATTCAGTGGTGGAAAGTAACTAAGTACATTTATGAAAGCACTGTACATAAGAAAGTACAATTTTGATGTAATTGTACTTTATGCATTTCATTGGTTCTAAAACTTTATTCCCAGTCAAATATGATTTAATAACCATTATAACTTTTACTCCACTACATTTATCTGACACCTATAGTCACGTTGCAGATTGAGATTCTACATAGAAAACCTCTTCACACTTTATACAATACGACAAATGTATTCAGATTAAATTGCTTAACAGTACATCCTGACGATCATAACAAGATTACAATGCTTCATACAGGTTGATGCAACAGCAATAATATCATAATATATGACATTATAACTCTGACAGTGACCAACCTGCTGCATAAGTTACTTTTGACACTTGAAATAGATTTAGGTGATAATACTTGCACTGTTATACATTGCCTTTACCCAAGTGCAGGACCTAAACACTCCCTCCATCAGCGTTAGTTTTTGCAGCACCAGTAAAAGCACAATAGCAGTAGCAGTAATAATAATGGGAGCTTGTTTAAGTGCATAGGTTCTTGGAAATAGCTCTTTGTGTGTTTATATTGCTTTTGTGTGTTAACCAAACTGACACGGACTGCCTCATATGCCTTTTACATGTCTGGTAAATTATAATATAGCTTATCTTAAAGTGAAGGTAAAGGCTACTGTCAACACAAGCACCGGTGATTTGCGTTGTTTTTGTTATGATGATCACCGGAGGTGAGGCTTCACCCTCATCCACTGCCGCCACCTCCTTGCGGACTCTAGATGGCGGGGTTGAGTTGCAGCCCGTAGCACGGCGGCTGTCCCCGGCGAACAGCCGGTCTACCTGGGGAGACGCCACTCTGCCTCATGTTCAGGGCGGAGGAAACTTCTCACTTTTTCCTCATCAAGGAGGAGCCTGCACACACACCGACATGCACCAAAGTGGAGGCTGAGACATAACTTGAGCAGTGCAGAGTCGAAACTCGTACACAGCCAGTCCCTCGGCGATGCTTATCCGACACCACGCCAGAGACTGATCACCGATCACGCAGGACTGACCGCTCGCCAGCTGATCCCGCAGTGCCGCAGCGGAGAAACCAGACCAGTGTGCCCCCCTCTCCGAGCTCCAGGTAAGACGTGTGAGCAGCTCCGCTCTCAGGAATGCAAGGACGGATTGCTGCAAGACTTCGGGGAAATTCCTGAGCAACACTTATTCTGCCAGACATACATGTGCTTTACTGTAATTTTACCATGAGTAGGAATTGTTATTCCTCACTGCTCTGGGAAATGTAGGCTTTAGAAGAGAAGAAACAGCTGCTGTTGCAAAAGTTGTATTAGCTACCATAGTTCCTGATTACTGTTTTGTGCCAAAATATACAAAAGCGACCCCAAACACAGATTTCCTACATTTAGATGACATCTTATTTATCTGACAGGCGGATTCTGACTGGCCCAACTATTCACATCTCAGGCTGCACATGCAGATGTGTTTGTTGTCAAGTGTATGTGACTGGATTATTTGTATGATCGTGACCTAAAGCTACATTAAAAACATTTGTGATTATAGTCTGCATGCAACAAACTTGTCCTCAAATGGATTCTGAAGTATGTGACAGATGCTGTGCATGTTGGTGCAAAGTTGGTAGGTAAAGGTGGAAGACAAATGAGGTTGTTTCTAATTTCTCACATCACTAGCTTTGTAGTTTAGGCCTCAGTTGCTTTGTGACACGGGTATGATTTTGAATGGCAAGCGTGCAGACCTAAACGCTAACTTGTGATGATTTTGGTCGGTGTGAATTTTATTAGAGATGCAAGCAGTAGACAAGGAATTTGAATTGTTAGTTTCTTAATAGTGACGTATTTCACTGCTTTTCATGTGTAATATCAGCTGTATCATATCTCTGGAAGGTTGCCTGTGACATTTCATTTGTGGCTGAGTGTGTTTGAGCAAGTGTGCATTTGTGACCTTGCACACCTTTCTCCTGTGTCTGCATAATTGTTTTCTTGGTGCCGCCTGACTGTCCCGGGCCCCGGGGCCCCCGGGGGAAGTCCTGCCCGCAGACAGGCAGCTCGGCCCGGCCGGGGACATGCCGGGTCCTGCCGAGCCTCTGAAGTCTGCTGGCTGGCTTTGAACTATAGCTGCTGGAGGTGGAAATCAATCCGTCTCTATTCCCCCCTCCCTCTCTTTCTCTCTCTCCCTCTTTCTGTCTCTCTATCTGTGTCTCTCTCTCCCCCCTGCAGCCCCCAGAGCAGCCCGTCTCCGCTGCCATTGAATCTTTCATGTTCACAGGTAGAAAGGCAAAGGAGACGCAGAGAAGAAACAGGGGAGGGAGTGTAACTCATCTTCAAAAGAAGACGTTAATATGGTTTCTGAGGATTAAAGGGATCAAGGCAGAAAAACTAACAAAGCCAGCGCCTGTAGTCGTGATCATCCTATACTACAATGAAGCGAATAGATAATTTGTTTACTTACTCACCTCTCTGTTGCTATATGCCGCTTGGTATTGGAATTCACACAATCACTATTTATTTTGGAGCGATACCATTGAAAGGAGAGTGGATTCATGTGTTTTTCTTGTGAAAGTTGTTGCTGAGATTTATGTTAGATGTCACAGCTGATTCCAATCCACACAGCCGATCCATTTCCCCCCGTGAAGAAATTTATAGAGCTCTGGAGGCCTGTTAGGGCTGAATGTTTCATAATGCTTCGCACATCTTCACATATGGAAGTGAAGTTATTTCATCTCACTAGGTTACTACATGTAATTTATGGTACAACTGTTTGGTGAAGGCTTTTATCCAAAATACCTTACCACAACCAGGACCAGGCGCAAGAGCTACAGTAATCCTGTACATTTTGTATAATGTACAGGATTGCAATAATTATCAATAGGGGTGTAAGACTGATGCTCTAATGATCCAAAAGAATATAAATCAAAGGAAGCTAAAGCTTCATCCCTGCAGGGATATTGATATTTATTTTAGGAATTTTTATTACATTTGGAAAAAGTACAAAAAGACTTCACTCAAATACTTCCGCCTACACTTAGCCTAAAGTCGTACGAGTAAAACAAAAAAGGTAGCTCACAAAATGGAAATTATTATTTTTGATAGAGAAATATAAAAGATTTATGAAATAAAAAACAGTGTTATACTGTCCAAGTATGCAGAAAACATACATAAAGTACAGTTGTTAGACATTTACTATTAATACTGGATTCATACTTACATTGTATTGCAAGTAATGTTGGGACTGCTAAAGAAGTAAGGTATACAGTACAGTAAATTTATGAGGCTTTATTTACTGTTGTCACAGGTATTTGATCAGTACAATCAGCGTCTCCATATGTTCAGCACTGTCATTATGTACAGCTCAAACCAATGCACATTCCTCTGAAAAGAGGAAACAAAAGGCTCTTCCTTCAATATACTCTAACTTAGTGTGTTCTTAATCAATTACCGTCACACTCACCAGGACAGGACAAGGAAATGGCCTGCAACAGGGCAGTGAATCTTCAGCGCTCCCTCGGGGGCTTCCAGGAGGTCCCTGGCAAAATGAGAGGTAGCTGCATTTCATTATATTTTATTCACTATTATTTCCCTATGCACCGCGCAGATAGTTCAACAAACCAATACTAAATCAACAGTTGAAAACTCTCCCTGTAGGGCCCCAGGGAGCAAGTTTAATCAAATTGGGGTTTGTGGTCTAATTTGTGTCTACTTAAGAGTCCTGCATATGGGGAACCTACTTCAGTTATAGTCATCAGTTTCTTTTATACAGAGTCTGCGGAGGGAGATCAATGTCTTACATTGTGAAAAAACAGAAATAGAAATGAGTGAAGTCTTAAAAATAATAGTTTGCATCATTCACAAGAGTTTGTGCCGTAAGATGAAAGTCAGACAGATTGCACACTGTGGCGGGTTTAATCCCCAGCTGTGGTGTTTTCTGGCTTTGTTGGTGAGACAGTTGGCAGGTGGGAAGGCAGTGAGGGATCATGTTGTTGGTCAGGCACCTGTGCGGATGTGTGCAGGATCTGGAGGGATAGTGTGATCTGCATTACGTCCTCCTTCTGTTGCTCATGGTGGCAGGTGAAAATACATGTTACCAGAGGCAGGCTTGAACGCTTCTCTTGGTTTACAAGTTTGAACCCTTTAAGTAGGTGCTTCAATTCTGAACTATTTACTTTTTGACTGGATTGACAAGGATTTGTGCTTTGAAGATACCCCCGGCATCACAACGACGCCTATCCATCATGACTAGCTGCTGCTCAGACAACGAAAATTATCCCCCTGCGAGGAGCACCCAGACATCCCTCAGACTTGTTTTAGAAGGAAATCTCCACAGAGGGGGAAAACACACACTTACAGTATATTATTGTAATGCTGGAAACTGGAGACATGGATGATGCAGATACAATGCTAATTTATTTTACTCAAAACCAGTGTTTTCAGAATGACTCTCTTTGAGTAAGATCATTTATATATTTTAGTTGTGGCTAAATTAATGTCTAATAAATAACTTCCTATGCTCCCTGAAAGGCTTTTCCGCTGGTGATTTGGAGTGTTTCTTGTATTAGCACTGTATTGTCTAGACACAAGCAAATCATCTAACCAGGGAAACACCAGTGAAGGTACAGGCTCAAAATACATAGTTATGCTAATATATAGAACTTTTTAGTGGAAAGAACTGCATTGTTCTGCTGTCACTTTGTTGTAGGTGTTAGTGCGAGGGATGCAGTAAGACATCCAGATGAATTCCAGGTTGTAGATTAAGCTTCCCACCTACAGCTGCTGCAAAATAAACAGAGACAGACTCGGAGACAGGGAGAGAGATACTCTGCCCCAGCAGAGCTAAAGAGGGGAACAAGGGATCAGGGAGAGGAGATGATGAAAGACAGATCACCGGCAGGCAGAGAATCAAAGAGCCTACTGACTGACTGGAGTGGGATAGGTGTGTGTGTGTGTGTGTGTGTGTGTGTGTGTGCGCGCGACTTCTTTTCATGTGCCCTAAGAGTTTGTTTTTCCTGCACACCGAGTGGGAAGCTGACAGTAACTCTGTAATTAAAGCAATCAAAAGATGAAGAGAGATGAAGAAACATCACACACACACACACACACACACACACACACACACACACACACAGGCCATAAATGTAACATAGTATTACAATGACCGTAGATGTTTTTCTCTGCTGCTTAGAAAATCTGTAGATTCTTGAAGTATTTATTATTTTGGAAATGAAGTTATTTGTTTCTATTATTGGCATGGATTTAAGTGCATCACAGTTTTCCTATTGCAGACGATATATTTGAGACATTAAGATATTTGTGATTCCCACTTACAGTAGTATCCTAGTCTGATTTGTCAGTGGAAATTGAAGTTGCTGCAAAGCATGTTTTGACACTCCTGTGAAAATCCAGTTCACACTGATAAACCATGAAGCTGCAGTTGGGTGGGACTGGAGCAAATGGATATTTAGTTAGGAGATGAGGGCCAGCTGTTGTGTGAGGACTGTGTCTGTCTCCAAAGTTGGAAATCACTTTAATCATGGGTTTATTTTCACATCAAACTTAGTCAGTAATCATGCTGGAAATTGGACGTATTTATTTCCGGCTCATTTGGTTCCTGATAAATGAGCCTTGATGGCTAGTTTACTCAGTGAGTGTGACTTCCTTTAGCACTGACAAAGAAGAGTCATAAACCTAGAAAAAGTAAGGCGATTGGGAATGAACAGTGTCAGCAGAGCAATGTCAGTGTGCATGTATTTGCAAAAATTTGATGATTAAGATTGATGTACATTACAACGGCATAGTGTTGCCTCCTTGTTAAATCTTTTTCCAGTCAGTGAGTTCTGCCGAGAGGTGGTTTGATTCAGCTTAAGGTGAAAGCGGTTGGTCTAATTTGACTGACAGCTCTGCCGCCACCACCCTTCTATTTACTCTCCAGCTGCCTCCAAATCATAGAAAGGAGATAAAAATGCCAGCAGCGCATTCCTCCCTCATAATTCACTGCAGAAAAAAAAAGACAGTCGGCCCACTTATGATTAGGCTATTTAAAAGTGGATTGACGGTGAAGTGGCCAAATTCTTGAACACACACTTTGAAGCATCGTTGAAAGCCACAGCACGGTGTTCGGTACACTATTACTGACGTGTGATTTTATGCCTTTTAAGGCAAATGTAAAATGATTAGAGGCACAGATAGATGATTATGACCACTGTACAGTTAATGACATGGTATTACACTGAATGAAATTGTTTGATTCATAGGCTATTGTAAGAGGAGTTTCTCCCCTTATAATATTATCATAATTGATGTTTCACAATTACAGTGTCAGCGTTCTCTTTATTCATGTATTTGGTTAAGAGCTTTATCATGAACCTGCGCAAGTGGAAAACCCAACATGACAAATAAGTAGGCAGAAACAGTGGCGCAGTCATGCAGTGTAAAGATAAAATGAGTGTTATTACATTGAGTTGTTTATCAGAGCCGGTGGAGGTTTAAATAACAGAGAGAGGGGGAATACACAGTGTTAGTCCTGCTTCATGTTCTGCCTACAAGCCAACCAGGATGAAACTTAATTACCTGTGAGAATTCAGATCATTAATATTAATGTTCATAATATCACAGGCAACATTTATTTAACCCCACTGGTGGCACATTTTGTATAATAGTTTATAGTTTATATTTGCTACGATTTGTTGAAATGTAATACATTGTGTAATAGTTGGACAGATGTATTTTTCGACAGACATCTGTATCGTGTGAAGTGATGCTAACGATGACCATCTCTTCTTCTGTCAGGAGCTCCAAGATGCTGGAAAACATCAGGGTGTGAGGTGTTGTGAGCACACACACACACACACAAACACACAGACCTGCAGGGTTTAAGACTGGCTAACATGTGTTTGAGATCTCGCTCGGATTTGGCAGGTTGAGCCCTCGTCTGTAAAGGGATAAAATAATTGGCTTCTTTAAGGTCAGAGCTCAGCAAGTCACTGTTGATTAACTCTGAAACTTGTTTATGGCCTGGAAGCAGAGGGCTTATGTGTTTAAGTGTTACAGAGTGTTTTCATGGTAGGGTTGGGCTGATGTCTTAGCTAGATGAAGTATTATATTGTATGTGTGTATTGTATGTTTGATGGATATGAGTTGATTTTTGCTATCAAATTTTGGCAAAAAAAGATCAGCTACTGGCAGAGTCAGTCAAACAATATCAGTATTAACATACAATTTTATTAGCGTAATAATAAGTTATATTTTATGGCTCATTTAAAATATCCGATAAGGGGATGGGAGAGGAGGTAACGTGCTTGAAAGACAAAAAATAAGTAAGAAAGGGAAAGATTTCAATGGAAAACAGATTTTTGTTTTAGAAATAGTAGAACCAGGATGACAGAAACCCCTGGCTGCTGATTTAATTGTCATCAGAAATTAAGTGCTATGGAAGAGCCCACAAACCATCCTCTAACCTCATTCTTCTTCTTCTCCATTGCTTCTTGGCCGGGTTCCCTGACCACTGATTGGCCTATTATTTAATCGGGCAGGAAGTCATTATCAACCGGCATAATGAATATTCTTTGTGGGGCTAAACACTGATGTTGAAAAGTAATTTCCCACACACTCCATTTGTAACAGTGCTGAATGACATAAAGGTGGAAAGACATTGGAGGGTAAAGAAAGAGAGACATACTATATTCCCCAGTGAAATTAATGAGCCAAATAGAATAGAGCTAAATCAGAGAGACAGGGAAGAGACGCAGAGATCAAGAGAGAGCAATGTGTAACATTTTTAACGCTACAGTATATGTTTTAGGGTCCAGTAAAACTAAACAACAACATAAGTGCCAGAGTTGGCAATGATTGAATGCCCTTAGTGAACTAAACTGGTTTAGTGGAGCTGAAGTTTGTGCCTCTTGGATTCGAATCACAAAGAAAAATTTCCTAAGAAATAAACACTCTGCAATCTTGACAAAGGTCGTTTTAACAAAACAGAACGTAGGGCTGGTTCTGAAGGCATTTCCAGAATCCTCAATCACTGCTCTAACCATGTGGATAAAAACATATTCCATCTGATACATGATAAAACATATATTTTTCCATCAATTAGATGGAAACATCTGGTCCATTCATGTAATGGCCACTTTGAAAATATATATCAAAGAGCCAGTCTGAGGTTTGTATTTATACCAAGCATTAGCTCATATTCATAACAATAACATATATGTTGTTGGCTGACACTATAAACTATATGTATCTATAGCAATATTGAAAAAGCACAGTAACTGCATAGGTAGTTGGATTTATTCAGTGGTGGTCCCTTTGGCTCCGTTGTACGTTCCATTGAACATGTTGCATGTTGCTGTACTAGTGACTGTTGCTGGCTGGTTGTGGCCTTCACATGGAGGGGAGGGGGCGGTGGGGGATGTTATGAATGTCCCAGATTTACAAAGCCTGCAGTACATCGGTAAACGGGCATTGCACTCTGAGGAAGAAAGGGGGGAAATCCGGACAACCACATCCTGATCATGCAGTAAAAATCAACGTATCAAAAGCCAAAGCTTTTTTGTCAGCATGATTCCCATTCCAGATATGTGACTGTTATTTTCAAGCAATGGCTAATGATGAACATTTCCCATAAGAAACAACTAATCACCTACAACGCTCTCGGTGAACCAATTATCGGCTGAGTAGTGGACTTGTGGCAGTCTTAGTTTTCACAGTGTTTAATGCTCCAGTAATAAAAAATGAACACACAGTGTGCTTGTACAGTGAGGTCAAAAGCATTACCACAAAGAATACAAACACATGGATGAATAACAAGAGATTGAGTGGCAGTTATGAGAGGAAGCCTGCTCTGTCTGCCAAAAAATGAGGGAGAGTGTTAAGAATTAACAGGAGGCAGGCAGTCCCTGTCTACTTCATGTATTCATGTTTGTCTTAGCTGATCTGTGGGAATTTCCATATGGCAAACCCTCCTTTCACCTACAGACTCTAAGCATCCCCATAAAGACTTTTACCTAAGTCTATCACATTTGGCTGTCATATTTAGCTGCAGTCCATATCAGTACACACTTAATTCCTCTTTGAAGTGCTGCTCTGGATTCTCAATGATATTAAGGCATTATACTTGTCACTGTAGGCCAAGGAGCTTTGACGAAAGACGTCCTCTTTTCTTGTTGATTTGCCCAGTATGAATTTTTGAGGTCAGTGGGTTTGTTTTTGTGCATTTTTTTTTATGCAGCATAGTAAATTGTCTTCCCATTGCTATGTGGAATTTCATATTGGATTTCCTTTGCTGACAAAAAGAGCAATCAAATGCAACCAAATGAGAAACAGAGATGAAGACGGAGCTAATGAAGGCAGGGAGGAAGGGAGGGAGTCTGCAAAAAATGTTGAAAGGTTGGTTTTCCTCAGCAACACCACTGCGTTAAATTTACTCACTCATACTGGGAGTTGCCCAGTATGACCGCTGTGTCCTACTGGTGCGAATAAGAACTGCATTGACTCTATCTGGTAATGACACAGCTAAAGACAGAGGGGTTATTTTTCAGAGATTATGTGGTCGTTAGAAGATTAATACCCTCGAGGGGCAAAAGACTAGCGCTGACTTTCATCTCAGACCTGCCCCGACAGAGAGAGCGAGGGTTAGAGAGACAGAGAGAGAGAGGGCTGAAAGAGGTAGAAGAGAGTGTCAGAAGTCTTCAAACACACCAGTGGAGGAGTGTGTGTGTGTGTGTGTGTGTGTGTGTGTGTGTGTGTGTGTGTGTGTGTGTGTGTGCATCACTTTAACCCCATAATGAGTAGCCTTGAGGGGGTCCACAACCATTTGGCAGTTCTTCATTTCCTGATTTGAAAAAAAAAGCACTATTTGTGCTTTTATCTTTTCAGCAGCAACACAGCCCCCCCTCCACATACATGCACTCACACATGCACACAAACACACATCCTGTATACATATGCACAAATAAATTCACACACACTAGTTGTGGTCTTACCACAAGGACTTGTGCAATTAAGCCTATTTTGCTCTCACAAGCCAAATGTGTAGGTCTGTATAGACCATATATCTATATGTTAATGTGCATGTGTGTGTGTGTATGTGTGTGTGTGTGTGTGTGTGTGTGTGTGCGTGTGTGTGTGTGTGCGTGTGTGTGTGTGTGCGTATGGAAGCTGTAATTAAGCAAGATCTAACCCTCAGGGTTGGGGAATTAGCCCTGACTGAAGATCAGAGGATTTTTCACTCAAGTCTGCGACATGGAAGAGTGAAATCAGAGGTTTGGAGCCAGACAGACAGATTCTGACCTCAGATAGCAGATAATGGCAGCTTCTTCCTCTCTCTCTCAACACACACACACACACACACACACACACACACACACACACACACACACACACACACACACACACACATACACACTTTGATGCTCCCGACAGCTTCAGGTAAATTTAAAGTTTATCTCTTAAAGTGTCAGGTTGAAGTGTTTTTACCAAAGGTGATGCTACAAAACATAAGAAGCAGATCATCTGTTATACATACTTTCCTATGACATTTTCCTGGAAAGGTCAGTTTCTAGACTATAATTCCAATGAATGCACCTGGTTTCACCTGTCAGTTTTTGACTGATTACATAATTTAAATGAAATGCAGCAGAACTCATCCATGATTCAAAAGGGGTTCCATGTGATCAGGTCACAACTTCTCTGTTCCATATTGGACTGGACAATAAATGTTTCAATAAAAATAATAGTTCACTGTAGTTGAGCCACAAGTGCACATTGATACTAGGGCTGCTCGATTTTTTAACAAGTTGCTTCTTGTTTTTTAACTATATATATAACTATAGATAGAAAGTCTCTGAACTGGCAAACTGCTCTAGATGACGTCGTCATCTGTGCGTACGCTGAAACATAACCTGGAAGTGGATTTGGGGACTGTTTTTTGCTGGGGGGATATTGTGTCGTGGAAATGTGGCACAATAACCGTTTTATCTTGTTTTGATAAGCGTTGGAAGCCAAAATTGTAACTGAATATAAAATTATATTAATTGCCAACCCTGAGTTGATACCCTGTGAGTGAAAAGTAATCTCAGTGAAACCTCTCTGTTGGATATTTTGCTGTATGAGTTGGAACATAATGGGGCCTTGTATTTGATTCAGGACTGTTTGTGTGAGCGGATGTCACGTAGATGTGTGATCAACGGGGTTTAGGGTGTCCCAGGGCCAGATACAGCTAGAAAATACACACTTTAAATGAGTACAATAGATGATATATGCACATATATACAGCCAAATGCATCTTTCTTTCTTCCTTCCTTGCATACAGTACATAGTAATTAACACTGAAAGAGAGTCCATGAGAAATGTACTTAATGACAGTAATTACTGGTGTGTTTGTGTATATCTACAGTATGTGTCTGGGTTTGTGTGTCTTACTGATCCAAAAAATGCATGTAGTTTTCTGTTTTATCTTAATATGCAGAAAATAAATGTATCCACTCACTGAGTTGATCAAAGGAATCTGCATTTGATTCCCCAGGCCTTTTGTCACCGGTATGGTGGTGCTAGTTGTAAATATTAGATGTGACCTTGTAATTGCCTGCAGATTAGAAGCAAAATATAAATGGAAGAAGTAATTTAACGCCCACGAGGTCCACAGTATTTGTGCAAGAATCTTCAGTGTTTCAGGAAGCTGACAGGAGAAGCATTCATTCATCGTGTTCTTATCTGTACAGTCACCCTGTCAGAGACCACACACACACACACACAGATATTCATCCTGCACAATAGGGAAAACATATTTGAAAGTTGTGGTATGCTTGGGAAAACGCGATGTGCAGTAAAAATTACATGATTTATGGTGTGGCCTTTGAAATGAACATGGTTGTTTAATAATACATGCAAGCTGCTTGTGCTGTGTCAGTTTTTTTATAGGCATTCAAAGAAAACAGGCAGAATGCATGGTGTTTTCGTGTCAAGTAAACAGTCAGCAGAGCAACAAGGCAACTTCAAGTCAAAGGGGGGGGGGGGGTCTCCACACACCCTCTAACAGTTCTAAATAAGCTGCAGTTTGCTCCGTCTTAATGGCCTCTGAGAGCAGTGACGGAGATGTTTTATGGTCACATTATGTTTTTCTCTTTTGTTTTGTTTGCAAGTTGTCCTGAATCTTTGGATGAGTAATTCTGGGCTCATCATTTCGATCCAAACAACAGCTTAAGAGGCAATCTTTATTGAGGACCCTCGCCAACACATCTCCTTTTGATTATAATGACGACATTATTTACACACACTCACACAGACACTCAGATGCTGCATGCTCAGTGCAGACCAATCCAGGACAAACACACAGTAAATACAATCAGAGGCATGGCCTTGCCGGCACGTACGAAGAAATGAACAAGCAATTACGCACTAGCGAGTTGTGGAGTTTGCAGAGTATGTTAAATTATGCTGGACTGAGAGAACAACACACACATTTTATGAAGCGTTGTGATCAAAATGTTGCATGTCCAAACACCAGCCATCGTTTCACATTTTGAGAAATCGCTCTATTACTTGGTGCTTTTGCACCTTTACAACGTGTTAGTTTTCTCACCAAAGACATTTGGAGAATAATTCAGCTCGGTTGCTGAAACAAACACACAATCTTGTCAATCTTGTATATATTGTTGACATTAATTAGGTCAACTTCATTATCGCAGCCACTGTGTATGTGGAGGACCTGATAAAGCATCTCAACCGTTTACTAAATGTTTCCGTTTAACCTGTTTTTGGTGGGGTTTTTTAAATATATGTAGATCTGATTTGATTATTATTATTTGATATTATTCTGGTTATTTCAAAAATTGCATCTTAAACCAAATTTTTACAGCCTCACAGGTGTGAAACTAGATGTATTATCAGTTCCTACTGGCTTTTGGCGTAGGTTTGGGGTTTTGACAAAAACCTCAGCCTAGTGAGAAATAGACATAACAAAGAAATAGGCAGATAATTAAATGTTATTAAGTGCTATCACCAACCTTTATTGAAGCAGAGGTTAGCCAGCGGGGATGTGTACTTGCACTTATGTGCCAGAGGAGTGCCATGGGCTGTTCTGCTGCTATTACATGTTTAATGGTGATGACGTGACGGTAACGGGACTCATCGGGACCACACACACACACACACGCTTCTGTTGGCAGGAATGTTTAGATTCATGACTCTGCTGTTTCGTAAGTGAAGTTTGACTGTAGGAAAGGATTGTATAGAGTATATGCTGTATATTTACAATAAATGAATCATCATTTTATCTCTGTCCCCCAGGAAGAAGACGCAAAAATGTCAGAGAGGAGAGGTCAGAAGAAGTCCATTTTTCTGTCCTCATTATTAGTAAGTTTTTATTTTTTCCCTTCATTTCCTGTGTCTTCCTGCTTAATTCCCTCTGTCCTCCATAATTTAATTTCCTCAATTTAATTTTCCATTGATGTAAGTTTTGATTTTTTTTTTTTTTTACTTTGGCTCTTTCTTCCTCTTCTTCATGCCCTCTTTAAAATACCATCAAGCAGCAGTATTCATCCAAGGTCATATTTCTGCTGTTGGCCTTCAGAGACCCTTATTGCTTTAACAGTACATGAATCGCAGCCATAATCGACTCCACACTTGGCACTGCATCATCCAGACTTCAGCGGTTATGTGCCAGCAGCTTGCACGGCTCTGCGGCACTTGTACCAATTAGTCAACCTTTGAGCTTTTTAGAGAGCAGATATCTTTATAATCTGACTGGGAATCTCGAGATTCGTTGCGTGTTTTGATGTTGAAACCCACTGGCAGTGTTCCCAACAGACGCCTCCACCTGACCCTCCCGCCTCTGTTTTCTTCTCATCAGTCACTAAGTGTACATACAGGCTGACACTGGAGCACTTAGTCAGAGGGGAAGAAATATTTCGATTAAGTCACTGGTGTCAGGTCACTACACCACCTCCAAAAGCATTATAAGTAAATTGCCTTACAATCGTAGTCTGCACTTTTACACAATATAGTACAATGACAAATGACTTACAGGATATAATGCTGCTATTGTCATGCAGTTCATTAGACAGAGACAGCATTAACATAGAGGAGATGGGGCACTAGATGTGCTAAAAGACATTTTTCTCACAGTGCTGTGCTTTTGTAAACACTCTATGTTGTTTACAATTCACCAGTATTCCTGCAAAGTTGCAATATAAATCCAGCTTGGAGATGACTGTATGTGGTGCACATGTTTAGAGACACACGATGTATTTTATGGGGCCTGACTAAAAATCCACTCAAGGCATTGTGGGATAGATGGCTGTGTAGAGCTGACAGGAAGTTTGTTTTTCCAGCAGTGGAAAAATATGGAGGAGAAGCTCATCATTACAGTCTCTTCAAAGACAAATAAAGTGCGGCTCATTTACACAAACTGTTGGAGAAAGCTCATGTAAACAACGCCTGCTTGTAATTGCCAACAGTGACCCTCAAATGTGTTGACACACCAACAAAGAAGAATAATGTTTCGTACAAATTTAAACATAATCATAGGATGTGGGTGTTGTTAGTTACCTCGAGGTGTTAAAGGGGCGCTCCACCAATTTCACACGTGAAGTTCAGTTTAAGTTTAGAAGCATTTACAGTAAATACACATTGGGTGTGTCAGTTTATTTTTGATCTGGTTTAAATTACTGACACATTATTTAGCCTGAGAGGATGCAAATACTCCACGCACACACACACACACACACACACACACACATAGACATACATACACATACATACAGTGGCAGTTTACATTTATATATTTACTCAAACAGCATCTTGTGTCTGCTGTCATGAGGTGGTTATGAGGAAGAAGAGAAAGGGAGGGAGATGTTATTAAAACAATAGAGGAGATGGAGAGAATTAGTCATGCACTCGTTTACTTTCCCTCCATCATTTTCTGGACTGCAGATGATTTTTAAAAGTCAGTTAGTTTGTTTGGAAAAGCACAAAGTATGTTGGTAAGGCCATAAATACCAGCTGCTACTTATTACAGTGAGCCACTATGACACAATGCCACACACACGCGCACACACACGCACACACCCAACAATGATCTCCACTAATCTGAGTATCACAGGGGAAGAATCAGGTTATGATGTTTGTTTTCTTCACAGTTTTTTTTTTTTGCTAACTAAAATGATGATGCTGATTCTTCCACAGTTGGTGTTTCTGAATAAATCAGCCATTATCCAGTGCAGCCATTTATCTCTCTTGTTGTTGCAGATGTTGAGTGCGGATCATAATGAATTTTTAAATGTCTGAAACAGAAACAGGCGAATGTACAAGATGGAGTGTGTTTTTTACAAGTAAAAATAGATTCATGATAATTTATCAAGTTAAACTGCAGTCACCGGTCCACCACTAGCATGTTGGGCATGATGCAGTTTATTTGATGACGTAGTATATTTATTGGACAGCCGATCAGTATTGTCCTGGTTTTCACAAACATCTGAATGTGTTAAACTTGTATTTGTTCTCTAGATTTGGGTTTTACAAAGAAAGTTCAAGAGAAGTAATTTAACCCAAATGAATTGTTGGATTCAACACTGTAAGTCTGATGGTCATTGGTTATTATTAAAGGAATCACTGAAATAAGACATAGAAACAGAAATAGATATTCAAATAAACAAAAGACTAAAACAGTAACTACAAAAATACTTTTTTTGACAAGGCTAGAGCCTCAATACCAAATATTAACTGTACATATTCTGTATTCACAATAGCCTGACCATCATTTGTTTTATCTTTTTTCATCATTTAATACATTTGTTTCAATATGTATTTTTATTCAATATTGTTTAGATTTAGCAAGTTCAGATTTGATTGCTCCTTCAGCAAGACTGAAAACATCTAATCCTCAGTTCCAGTATTAGATACAGTTTGTTAGTTGCAGAGAGAAGCGTCGTCTTCTGCAGCAGTACTGTAAGAGTATTTTTGTTCTCACAGATAACATATTATAATATCTCTCTACCTGTCTGTCCGTCCCTCCAGGTGTGTTGCATGTTTGCCAGTGCAGAGTATACCAGCTGTGGAGAGTACGAGTTCTTCAACCAGACCAGTAACAGCTGCCAGGCCTGTCCTCAGTGCCAACCAGGACAAGAGCCGCATATGGTGAGACACACACACACTTACACACACATGCACACGCACACACACGTACATACACGCATAAATAAAAACCATTCATTTAGGTCATAATCTTGTTTTTTTACTATAATTAAGTAGCTTTTTCATGTACCTAAACATTTTGAACACATTTTAAAATCAGTCATTGCAATGAACTGGAAATCGATAAATAGCATGAAAAACTCACCTCACAAACCTACGTGTCATTTTTGCCCAGACCACCCACAATACACACACAAACACACATAGGTGCACACATAGCTGCACAGTGAAGAGTGTCTAAATTCAAATTTCTTTATGGTTTATTGCCCCGATGTGAAGGCATGCATTACAGTGATTGACTTGCAGTAGTCACATAGTGATTTAGCCTCCGTCAGTCAGTCTGCTGACGGCCAAAGAAAACAGAGAGCAGGTAAACGCTTCAGTGGGCACCCTGGGGTGCCACGCCCTCTTAAGAGAGACAGCTGAACAGAATTAATTATAGCCACTCTCACTGTAATTTCTTCAGTTTCAGCTTCTTTTTTATGTAACAAGTATTCTTTTGATTGAAGTAGTTTTCTTTTCATTTAAAAGTAGTTACTTTTATGCAGTCGCATCTGAGTACAGACTTTTTGTGCTCTCATTTGCATTGCATAGCATTAAAAGTTCTGTAAACAATCGTCACCAGATGGCACACTAGATGTCATCAGCATCTCAGACCAAAACAAATGCTTTGTCGCTTTCACCTGAACGTTACATACTGCACTGTGTCAGCTTGTGTGTGGGCAGTGCCTGTGTGTTTGAATGTGGGGAGGACAAAGGGTTTAACAGGAGGGACTCAATCATTATCCCACTTTCTCAGACCAGTTACCAAAACTGAAAACAGAGAAACTCAGATTACAACACACACACTATGCTCATCCCACCATTACTCCACTATATCTTTACACAGAAAAAAGTTGTTTACGGCTGCATTATTGTTCAAAATCTAATTTGAATTGTTACCCCTCGCCTGTATGCAAGGTTTCAGGGTCTTTCAGCTCATTGTTTTTGATTCCCAGCCCACAACTTTATTGTTCTAGTTCACTCATACCGTTCTCATGGTGCCATGTTCAGCCACAGCAGGCAGCGAAAACGCTCTAAAAACCCACCGTACACTACCTGCTCAGCAGAAAACAGCAGACAGACACAGTTAGAACTAGCTGGTCAACGCTGCTCAACAGACAGATGTTTTCCTCAGGTGGCGGAGACCAAAAGTAGAGTCTGAGAGAGTAGGGAGTGAATTGGACTTACACCCACTAGGTGACCAGTAACACAGCTCAGAGCTAATGTTGCTCCTTTTCTGTAGGCTGATGTGTTTAAAAGATAATAATACTGTATTTTAATAGTGTGTTTACAGCTTGTTTCTGCTGCCACAGTAGAGTTAAAGCAGGTTTAAACTGCAACAAAGTAATTGCAGCACTCTAAAGCCTTCCTTCCTTCCTTCCTACCTTCCCACCTTTCTTCCTTCCATAGCTCCATAAGCTAGAATGCCTAAAAATCTGAACACGAAATGTTCCCACTGTGTTTGTTTGTTCTTTCATTCTTCCCTCCTTCCTGTCTTGTGCTCACTAAGCTTCCATGTGCTTTAAGTAAACATCCCAACAATGTGTTGTGTTTGAACCTGTAAAATCAAGAGATCCACTCGTCTCTTTCTGTGACAGAGACGGCAACAAGAAGCTCAGTATTAAAAGCAGAGAGCTCTGTCATAAAGAGTAATTTAGCCATTTGTGAGCGACAGAAACATGAGAGAAGAAAGAAGTTCAATCAGTGAGATGAGAGCCCTCTTTGCACTTTCTATTGCCTGTCTGATCCTTTGGGTGCCACACTCTGTAATTCATGTCTTCTTCTAGTCCCCTGAGCTTTCCCTGCATGTGTATGTGTGTGTTTATTGACACCCTTTTAATCACGGGATAACCACAGGGTTTCTTCTCACAACAGAGACTTCAGAAAATACGTGCCCACACACACTTGCACACACACAGACGCTGCACGATACATCACACAAATGATGAAGATGCTCAAAGTCGCTTTTAACGTGCATATTGCATCCAGATTGTCCGATGAAGCTGGGTTACATTTCCACGCCGGTTTACTTGAGTGTAAACACTGAAGTCAGACTTACATTTCTATCTTTTATTGAGTGGTGTAAGTGTGGATAAGGTGAAGCGACGTTCAAGATATGGGTATTGAAATTTCATGTCAGCTTTCATGATGTGTTAAAGCTGCTCAACGTTAAGAATATGTTCCCTGCAGCAACCTTGTGGCCACATGGTTTGAGACATGCACTGCAACTTCCTTGGTTTGACTCTGCCTGGGACCTTCGTTGCATGTCATCACACTCTCTCTCGCTCTAGTTCTGTATTTCCCTTCTTTCCCTTCAATCAACTTTGAAAATAAACACAAAATTTAAAAAAAAAGGGGCGGAAAATTCCCTGCTTGTTGTCAGTTCTTGGTTTTATCCACCTCCTGGATATATGATACCTAAGTTTCAAAGAGGAGGCAAATTTGCTTTGAAAAGAGAGAAACTTTCAATTGGTCTTGCACAGCTTTGATTTAACAAACAGAAGGAGAGCCATGGTGAGCCTGCGTACGAAAGATCCAAAGCGAGCTTTAACCCACAGCGACAAGATCCTGTCGATAGCTGAGTACAGTTTTATATCAAACAATCACAGTGAGACTTACGGATGTCAAACAGAAGGGAGGCGATATTAGATTTCTTCAAGAGGCCGTCTACCATAGCCCAAAGCTAAGAGGCATAGGCTTGTTTCAATAGTTAGATGAAAGTAGAAGGAAAATGAAAGCTGAAAGTTGAAAGAGAGGGAGCGAATAAAAGAGAAAGACTGTGTTTTTGTATGTGAGTGTGTGTGTGTGTGTGTGTATGTGTGTGTGTGTGTGTGTGTGTGTGTGGCCTGTTGTTCAGCCTCCCTGCTGTGAAGAATTACCATGTGGAGATGAGAGGAGATCGATGCTCGAAGACAGAATGATGAGGTGGTCATTTTAAACACTACCAGACGTGGAAAGCTGTACACACACACACACACACACATACACGGACCTCTGTGACCAATCAGTTGTCTCTTGTCATTTCAAAACAGCATTTCCAGATTTGCTTAGGATATAGATGGAAACACATGTGTGTTTTCCAAGTGTGTGGGGTGTGTTTTTTCAATGTGTGTCCACAGCACATGCAGACACTAATCTGAAGAGAGTTAATTTAAAATGACATTATACCAAATGTATTCATTTTTATACATGTATGTGCGTGTGTGTGATTTGCAGACCTGTGGCTACGGTGTGAAGGATGAGGACTTCTCCTGTGTGCCGTGTCCTCAGGGCAAATATTCCAAAGGGAAGTATGAGATCTGCAGGCGCCATAAAGACTGCGATGCCCTCTACAAGGCCACAGTGCGCATAGCAGGAACTCCGGACAGCGACGCTGAGTGTGGGCCATGTTTACCGGGGTAAACAACACACAAACGCACACACACACTCAAGACTCAAAAGTCATTTGTTAATCTGCATGAAATAAAACAAGGCAGCAGACATTTACTGTTGAATCGTATTCATCTGTGTGCATACATACACAGTTAATTACACACTGAATATATATTGCACAGTTAGTGTTGTGTATTTACATTGTACAATATGACTGCTCAGATCTTTGTGCATGCACCCGTACACTTGCTATAAAATAGCATGAGTTGACATGTGAACAGACCACCCTGCTGTCTCCAGTTCAGTACATCCCCTCATTTAACGCGCAGATGGACACTAAATCTTCAGCTCCTCCATTTGCACATGACAGCTGTGGATGCAACCCCTGTCACTTAAAAATATTATGTCAATAAGGAACATTTAAATGTTACCAGACCTTCCTCTCCTCCCTCCTCCTGTTCCTCGCTCCTCCTTCCCAGCAGCCATTGCTCCCTCTCCACTGGTTTCTCAGAACAGACTGACTTGCTGTGCTAACACCAAACTGTTTATCTCTGACAGCGTTCAGCTTGTTGATTTGAATCTCCTACTGTGAGAAGATGGTTTTTTATTTTTGGTTTTTTTTTTGCTCAATCATAGTTCATCTGATATTTATGATGAAATGTGGAAATATATATGAATATATTAATTAGGTAGGGCTTAAATGAACTAGCACAAATATGAGAGATTCATGATTTGGGGCTGTTTGATAAACCTCCCACTCCAACAGGCAGAGCTTAATGTTTAAATCTCCTCCTGCTGTCATCAGTCTGGATGCTGTCCTGCTGCCTCCCTGTTTTCTTGGCTCTCGCTCTCCTTTCACAGGATGTTTTTGCTTTTGATTAGCGTGATTTTTACAGGAACGAGTGCGCTCAGGAACACTGAGTTTGGTCATGTCCGTGTCTGCATCTGTACTGTATACAGTATGCCGCACTGTATGTGTGGGTGTTTTACGCTGCAGTTCGCAGAGTCTATGCGAGTTTGACGCAGAAAAGGACAGGCCTGAACAGTTGTTCTGGAGTTCAGTTGAAGCCTGTAGCTCAGCCGAGGAAAAGACCTGAGAGAATGAGAATTAGTCTAAAAAAAAACAACTTCAGTAGATCTTTCAAATAATTAAACTGTTCATATGGACTCGATAAACACCTCGTTATTCATCATATATTATGTTTTGATAACACATAACCCATCTCATTGTTAATGACAACGATTAAATATGTGTACATCCAGAATAGTAAATATATAGCTGTATAAACTTTTCATCAAAAAGATGAAGAAACATCATCTGTATCATTTATTACTGAATCACAAATAATGTGTGAGCTTTTTTCTAAATGTACAACAAAGTATGAACGTTCGTTTTTTGTTTTTTTTGGTTTTTGCTCTAACTGTTATAATGTGGACTTAGAATTTTTATTCATTTACTATTAATTACTGCAGACAGTGCATTTTTATGTTATGTATGTCTGTGTGCCAAGTATTCTGCTAAACTTTAACAAAACTTTAGAGTAGGGCATGCAAAACATATATGTATCTTTAGTAGATTTTCAATATATAATAATGTCATATAGCAAATCATTTAAAATATCAAGTAAAATCAGAATGAATGCTTCACTGCACATTTATTAAACTCATCAAGTGGTGAACAAATGATTTGTTCATCATAAATGAATTCTGTTTTATGATCTGTTAAAATCTGTTTAACATTTGTAACTGTTTGTAGCTATTTGTAGTTAAAATACAAAATCCATCACCAGCAAACATCAAACCAGTAAGTGTCGCTCAGCACAAGACTGAACCAGTTACTCTGAGTATATATAGATATATGAAGGCACCAATGCTGCACACATTATATGTACATACTCATGGATATCCTGCTTGTGTTCTCAAGCCTAAATGATTTAATACCACAGATTCAGGCCTTGTGGCCTCCCTCTCTTCTTTCCTTTAACAGACGCTTCATGACTCAGGGCGATATCTGTACCAAGCCTTGTTTGGGGCCCTCAGGGCATCAATTATGTGCATTTCTTCACTGAGTCAAACTTTTCACCTCAGCTGCTTCCCCATACTTATACTCTCTGTAGGTAAAGTATGTCTAGAAGGCAGGGAGGCCTCATATTATACACACCTGCCATGCTCAGTGGTGGGGCTTACTCTCAAAGGCAGAAATTTGTTCTTATGAGGGATCTGTCTCTGTAAAGTCACCGGTAAGCCTAACCAGGTCTTGTGTAGCCCAGCAATAAAGTCTATGTATTTTTTGTCTCCCAGGTATTACATGCTGGAGAACAGACCCAGAAACCTCTATGGGATGGTATGCCACTCCTGCCAGAACGCACCGCGCAACACCAAAGAATGTAAGAGCAACTCCATCACGCTTTCATTTCTCCCTCCCCATCCTCCTGTTTGTGTCCTTGCAACCCTTCTTCCCAACATCCTCTATTTATTCTCTTTTCAACTATGAATTTCCCCCATTTCTTTTTTAACATTAATCTTCACAGCTTCCTCTGTCCAAACACAGACCTGGTTTCCACTTGATGAAAAACTACATTAAAGTTTTGTGACTAAATGACGGGAAATAAAAGGCAGCAGGCTGCGCAAAAGCAGATGTGCTGTTTGTCAAAAGCCTGGACTAAGTTATCAGGAACACTCGGAGGTCAGATGTTGTGCTTAGTTCTCTCAGACCCTCTGGTCACTGTCCCCGCTTGTCAGCAAGCCTCACTGATCGATAGACACCCACTCCCTGCACTGGATCTGTGCTTCTCTGGCTTCAGATGGGTGTTTGGCTGCTCATCCATAACCTCACTACCTCACTGATTATCCTACATACCTGACTGTGTGTGTACAGTGTGTTTGTGTGTGTGTGTGTTTGTGCGTATTATGGCGCCAACTGTTGCTGCGACCACATCAGTGGATGATAATATCTACCAGAAGTGGTCCTCGTTTTTTCTGTTTTCCATTGGCCTCATCAGTTCATAAACATTTATACACACTACACACAAAGCATGAATGTTGTCAAGTGACATATCCTGGTCTGTTCGATTGTCGTACATTGAAGCATTGGTTCTTTGGTTTGTAAAACCTTTCAAAACCTCAGCAGATGGCATCCAAGCAAATAATACTTTCTGATATTTTGCAGATTTTGTGTTTGCAGATGATGGTGGCGACGGTCACGCAGGAATATTGCTACTGTATTATAGAGTAGACTTATATTATATGTGTATAATATAATGTGTGTGAGTATGTGAGCAACTTTGATTATTCTGTACCTCGGAAAGCAGCAGAAAACAGAAAGGTTATAATCCTCGCTCTTGTGATTTGTCACAATAAGTTACTGAAATCAAGCTGCAGTATCATCCGTCATTGTATTTTTTTAATTTCACAATAATTTTCAGTCAGCGGTGTCTCCTTTGGGCTGTCTTGCTAATATAAACTTGATTACAAATGGCCCCTGCATGCTTTTTGTCACTGTTAATGGGATTAATATCTTCAAGTTGACATTCATCAGTTTTAAAATGAGTTATAAAATCTTTCTTATGGTCTTTACCATGCAGAGCAAAGTTGTCATCATCTTCATCGCGGTGTTTACTTTCCTCACATTTGCATTACCTCTACTTCTTTGTTATATTCTCTTTGAACAGGGCTTCACTATATTTCTCTTGTAATTGTTAGCAACTCTGAGTTGTAACCTCCAGAAATCTGTTTTAAGACATGGATACAGTTAAAAGTTTTTACAGCCATGTTATCAAACCTCTTTTGAAACAAGGCAGAAAAGAATACTGTCAGTACTTATCAAGATGAGCATTTTTTGCAGAGCGGGAGAAAAGATGTCCACTGTCCTACTGTGCCCTCTGTGGCTTTGTCCAGATAAATGAGGGGATGTCAACAGAATCAGGACAGTGCTTTTGCCCCTAAATAGTACAGACTGCTATGAAAATGATATTTATGGGCCCATAATTGCTCAAAATCCCCTTTTAAGTGTAACTGAAGAGGCCGGAAATGAATTATGTTTTTATTTTGTCATATTTAATGAGTGTGTTTTGAAAGATGAAAACACCAAAAAGCAGCCCGGGCCTGCAGAGGTGAGGGTGTGAAATAGGAGCAGCAGTATGCGTGTGTGTGCGCGCGTGTGTGTGTGTATGAATAAACACTAGCTTTTCAACAGCGCCCTAATTGTTTCTCCCAGGCATGGAAATGAGCGATTGAATGATACTGTGAAGAAGTGCAAATAAGAGAGATAAAATCATCGCATCGAGTGTGGCGAATAATTTTATGTTGTGTTCATATTTATTCAGTATAATCGGGATTTGCCATTTTTTGTGCTAATTGCTACATTTGTGTTGAAGTAATGGATAATTGTGTGGGAACACACTTATTTCCTGCAGTGAGTTAGATGAGAAAATTGATACCACTCATGTATGTGGTCATTCAGTGTAAGGCTACAGCCAGCAGCTAGTTAGCTAATCCCAGAATAAAGACATACACAGCCTGGTGCTGTGTGAGGGCAAGTTTCTAATTTCACACTTTGCCTTTTGTACGGGCTAAACAAACAAGCTATAATGTCTTACTTAGTGAGCTGCTGGTAGGTGGATTGTGTTATTCATCCCCCCCCTACCGTCGGTCTTCATGCTAAGACAAGCTAACAGCCTGCTAACTATAGCTTCATTTTTCACATGGTGGCATCAGTATTTCCCTCGGCAAGAAAGCACAATTCGCCCTGAACTATTAAAGTCTGTTTGTCTCAGAAAGAAAAAAAAAAAAAAAGATTTGGGAAGATTTGTCATGAGAACCTGATAGTTTATAGCTTTAAGGAGCTGATTACTATTTTGTTGTAGCCTGTCAGTCAGTTATAGGGATTAAACTCCAGCAAAGCGAGCCGGTCCCGCGGTTCAGACTCTGAAATGAGACTGATCAGGCTCGATAAAAGGTAACGCCACACAGGGCATCCTCTATTCCTCTCTATCTGTTAAATCAGGCTGTGGTACAATTTAATTAAACCCCTTCAAATGAGCACACCCCACCATCGCACCCCACCCTGACAGTGGATGAAAATGGAGCTGAAAGCTGGGAGCTCGACTTGTTCAGGGTGAAGGCAGGCTGACACTCGCCATGTAATCTGTAAATTACCCTGGCTCCTGCCTAGCTCTGTTTGTGTGATAATTAAAACTTCAGGGGGCATGAGAAAGAAAGATGATTAGCATGTTAGTGCTTGCACTGATGCTACTCTTTGGCAGGCAGATATGAAGAGTCTGAAGGCATCACTGAAATTCCACCATCACCGTTTTGATTCCTATTGACATTTGCTGCCATTTGACCCTTTTCTATCAGCCGCTGACACACCTGAATACTTCACAAAGGTTGTGGTTTTCTCTCTTTACAACAGAGACACAAGACAATGTGTTTTGTATCACAGCTTTCCACAGAAGTATTTATGCGAGGTTACCGTTCGATTCATACCTGGTATCATGATTCTCACCTCAGATAAAAGTGCTTTGATTTTGGTTTTATCTGCACTGCTCTGTAATTCTGCTCCTCTCAGTTTGTTTGCAACCAAGTATCCAGATTGCCCTGAAGAATGATCATTTTGCAGTGTTTGTTCAGCCTTTGAGACGTGATTAAGAGATGAAACCACAAGATGCTAAACAGAATTCCAGTTCAGGCTCATATCCTTATCCAGAAAGTGTAAACACATACCCCGAGTTAATGTCTGCAGCCACAGGGCACTGATGTATGTGTGTGTGTGTGTGTGTGTGTGTGTGTGTGTGTGTGTGACCGACCACAGGAAGCAACAGAGGTGTACTGTATCAACTTAGGGAAATAAAAGGCTGATTAGAATAGCTGATTTATGAGCTGCCAGGTGTTTACAGCTCGATTAGGAGCGAGGAAATACTTTTGTGAGATGTTAATTCTTGCAAAAAAAAAAAAAAAAAAAAAGTGATGGCACACTGTTGAGAAGAAAAAAGTCCATAAAATGCAAGGCCAGAGCTAAGCTAAATGGTGATGCACCATCCATCCAAGTAAAGTAGGAATAATTTGCCTGCAGTTCTCCTTCTTGCTGAGATTTAAATGAGAAGATTGTGTGTGTGCGGTGTGTCATGTACGACACATGCGCTGTAGCTAGTTAGCTTAGCTTAGCACAAAGACTGGATACGGGGGGAAGCAGCTAGTCTGGCTCTGTCAAAAGGTAACAAAGTCCGCCTACGACTTCTAAGCTCAGTAATGCTTAATATGTACTTCTAATAGAGCCAGGCTAGCCCTTTCCCCCCTTTGTGCTAAGCTAAGCTAACCATATTTACTGTAAGGACATGATAATGGTATCAATCTCTTCAGCTAACTCTTGATGAGAAAGCAAATAACCACATTTCCTCAAATATTAAAATGTTATTTTCATCACATTAGCATAATTTTAGCAGTTTCACATCAACAAAGGCTTAAATTCATCTGCTGTCTGGTTCAAACACAAACTGTGTGTGGAAATAAGACATGATGCTACTGTGCTGAACTCGAAACTCGAGCTTGACCATAGGTAAGAATGTGTGATCTTTCTGACAGTATTACTCTATAGCAGCTAAGGTTTTGCCTGTAATAAATGTTTGAGCCAACAGCAGGAGAGTTAATGCACAGTTAACAAACTAGTACTGAGGTGTGTATACGTGTGTGTTTCACAGGCGCGAAAATCAACAATGGAGGAAGAGCACAAACTGTAACTGACCCTGGCAGCACGACTGTGTTCCCTCATCCAGATAAAGGTATCTGCAAATACACGCACACACAAATATGCAGAGAAACGTCATCTGTCTCCTGTTATCATCCATTTTTTTTTATCTGTTGTCTGACACACACACACACACACACACGCTCTAAATCATTGGCTCCACATTTCAGGTTCCAACGGACAGGGTCACCTAGCGACAGCTCTCATTATTGCCATGTCAACCATCTTTATCATGGCCATCGCCATCGTCCTCATCATCATGTTCTATATCCTGAAGGCCAAACCCAGTGGCCAGGGTGAGACGCATACGCACACACATATACACACACAATCACATCTCAAAGGTTGGCATTTGTGTTAAATGACCTTCCACCTGTGTGTGTGTGTGTGTGTCTGTAGCATGTTGTTCCGGACAAGTAGTGAAGGCAGTGGAGGCTCAGACCAACAAACAGGAAGACAAGAAAGATGTGCCTGGTGAGACAACATACACACACAAACACACGTGCACACACACACACACTGAATGATTAATGAGCTCACACAGTTTTTAAGGTTCTTAATGACTTCCTGTTGTGTCTCTGACAAACTGACTCAGGTCCACTTTCTAGCAGTAAAAACAATGAATTTGTTTACATGCACATTAGTTTCCTGGTTATGAGCCTTACCCTGGTTTTCATTATATTCTGGATGTAACATAAGTCACCTCATATCCTTGTATACATGATCCTAACACTATCCATGTTTTTGGCCATATGCATGGGCTCATGGAAAGTTTATGATTCAGCACCCCATCTAGCAGCATATTCAGGCTTCTCAAAACCAGAATGAAGGCTTTGATCAAAGTTTCTGACAGGTTAATATAATAGTATAATATTCAAAAGCAAAACGCATTTGCGCAATACTCCAAAAATACATTTATGAACTAGGATCCGAGTAAAGAAACTCACTGTTTGAAGCTTTAAATTTGACTTTCAACTCTCTGAAGACTACTTTTTTTTCTTTCACAAACCAAGGGTTGACAATCAAAGTCCACATTATATAAGATATATTGAAATAGTTTCTTATAATCTGAAAAAAACTAAACAAAAATGCAGAAACAAGCATGAAAATGCAATATGTAGTGACATTGGAGACTGTACTGTATGTACAGACCCTTTGTTTTTTTCCTTCTCTTAAATTCTCTGTGTTTTCAAATCTGTAAAAATAAACAGGTCACTGATCATTGCCATGCTTCCATAAACTCCACTCGCACATGGCGCAGTTCCGAAAGAAGAGCCCACAAAACATAGACTCAAATAACCGTTTACACTTAAACTACTTAAAAACACACTCCAAGTACTACAAAGGCACACAAAGGTACATGATTACAGTAACAAAACAAACTATAATTAGTTTTTTTCTTACCCTGAGACTATAAAATGACTCCAGAGTACCCAGCAGTTATTAGAGCAACACTGTATATCATTTTACTCAATCCTGCAGTGAAATCCTTTCTAACCTCGATTCAGGTGATGGGCTTACTCGTTAAGCCCAAACACTTTATGTTTTCTGTGGTCAGGCCTGTATCCATAAAAAGCTGTAGTGCTCTGGGCTCAGCTGTTATAGATTTCTTTTGAAATTGTGGCTGCAAATTGCATTTCTTCTTCACGTGGAAAAAGTGTCTCCATCTCTGGAACAGCATGTATGCATGAATGATGGGACACTTGAACTCTCACTTCATGTTAAGATCTGCCCGACAACAAGCTGTGCAATGCACATGGCATCTGTATTAAATATGTATCGAACAAATTAAATCATCTCATCTAATCTGACTGAATCACATTTAAATGTGAATACAGTGCTGGCTCCATGTGTCAGTCCAGTATGTATGTGCATATTTATGATGATTTTGAGCATGATTTATGAAAATGCAAGAGTGCTCGTGCACTTTATGCGTATGTGCGTGTGTGCGTGCATGCGTGTGTGCGTGCGTGTGTGTGCAGGCTGACAGACCTGCAGCATGATGAGTACATCAATGTGGAATGTGAAGCTTCCACAGCTAAAGCCATACGTTGCTTTAGGCGCCATTTCTCCTGACAATGATGCTCTGTTCAATTTCACTCCCAGACTGACTGACTAACCACTTACATGTGGTGTGGACGAGAACACACACATACACACTCACACTTAGTCTATTTGTGGCCACAAACATATTATGTGGTATGACGAGGTCGCTAACTTAATAATGTAATGGCCAAAAAAAACATAATAGAGTGGTTCAAGTATGATTAGAAAATAAATATCTGCATTGTTAGCGAATGTAGCATAATCATGAGTGTGTGTGTGTGTGTGTGTGTACTTGTACTTGCTACATAGTAAGGACCAAAAAAAGTATTTTTTCCTCACTTTTTGAGACACCTTCAAATCACATTTTGAGGGTTAAGACTTGGTTTTAGAGTTATGGTTAGAATTAGGTTTAGGTTAAGGTTAGGGTCAGGGTTAGGGTTAGGCACTCAGTTGTGATGGTTAAGGTTAGGGTAAGGGGCTAGGGAATGCATTATGTCAACGAGTGTCCTCACAAAGATAGAAGTACAAGTATGTGTGTGTGTGTGAATGCATTTTGGATGGCTGGTGTGTGTATGTGGGAGAGAAGCCCATTGCTTGGAGCTCTACCGGAGCTAGCTGTCACTCATGTAGACACTGACTTAATAACTCAGTGAGATGAAAGACACAGACGCTTAAATTCACACACACACTCTCTGTTCCTCTCTCTCACACACACAACATTTGTTCCACTTAGGCATTCAGTCATTACGCTGTCTATCCCTATCAGTATCCGCGATGTAGGTGTTATTTAGCATAATAGTCAACGTAATCATTTTATACAGCGTTGCAACTGCAGTTCCTCTGCTCAAGGCATAACTCCTTTTACCCTCAGGATTCTGGTCCCACAAAATAGGATTTGAGATCTTTTCTGAATTTACAGTTTTAATTGACATTGGCATCACTGAACTTCTGTTTCCTTGTTTGATATATTTGAATTCATAAGGAAGAAAAACAAAGGCCTGTAAACCTGTATGTGTTCTCGTTTTCTCTCTTAGACAATGTGGTGATCTACTCAGAAAAAGACGAGTTTGACAAACTAAAAGCTCCTCCTCAGAAGACGGTCAAAAGGTGAGACACACCTGTTGATTCACACTGTTACACTTTGGTTGAACAAGCGAAGAGCAGACGCACTTAAAGGATTCTCAGTGGTTAATGTTTCATCGACACAGCTTAACACTCCGTGTAGCAGGAAAATCAAACACACACAAAAAAAGAACATCATATAGCATGTTAGGAGTGTAACAGGGATTTCCAGTGGAGGATATGGTCCTCTATTGATTATGTAGATTATGTTATAACCACTTATAATCCACTGACAGAGGGATTTACAACAGTTACAGTTTTTCTTTCCAGCTCATTTTAACACAAACACAATTGCCTTTTATTCACTAATGTAGCATTTTGACATGATAGAAATGACAATAATCAAATTGTGTGTGCCTGTGACTTATATTAACTTTATGTGTGTGTGTGTGTGTAAGTGTACACCAGCCATGTATATTTATGCATCATTTTGTGATAATCCTGTGTGTTGTGAATAATTTTACACGTCCTGAATGTATGGGTAATATACTGTGCACACATTTGCTAAACACCATTGTATCCTGATTTGTGAGTGTGTATAATTGGTGTGTGTGTGTGTGTGTGTGTGTTTTCATTTGTATGTGGCGACACAGAGACGCTACTCAAAAGAAAGAAGCTTTTATCATTTTCTCAGCATCTGCCCATAATTAAGCCACCACAGAACAAGTCACTGCAGTAGTAGTATCATTGCTGCTGGCCTTTTTTCTTTTTGTTTTTTTTTCCCGCTGTATCCATGTATATATATGTGTGTGTGGTATGTTAAAAGCAAGTTCAGCTGAGTTTTTTGTTTGTTTTTAATGAAGCTCACAGCCATTATGTGGCTCTGGAGCGGGCAGAGAGCTGGGTTTTGGAGGGGAGAGGGGGGTGAGGTATAGCATAGATGAGCCCTGAAGCCTACTGAGAGACGGACGGTGGGGGTAGTCGTCGGAGCAGATAGGGGTATTTATTCCAGGCTTCACCTAAAACCACCACCAGGTGAAAGCACGTCCTGGCAGAGAACAAAAGGACGACAGTTTTCTCACCTTCATCTTTCTGCATACATCTCATCCCCCATGTGCAGACAATGCTGCTTTATAGGCGCTTGTGGCCAATGTGCAGGAGAAGAGTGGAAATACATGATAGCTCACATACCCACAGTGAGCCTTTGTGCTCAGGGTGTTATAGTGCTTGCAGAAAACATGCTTAGATTGATATGCTGTTCAAATATATGGAAGGGGTATAAATTAGAGAATAGATGACACACACACACACACACACACACACACACATGCACATTACTCTCCAACATCAATAGCAATAAATAGTGTGGTATTGCAGCATGCCAAAGGATGTGCTAACTCACCGCTGTAGCTGCCAGTGTGGGTGTTAGATGTCCGGGAAACAATGCCATTTTGTGTGTGTGTGTGTGTGTCGAGGAAAAGAGTGTGGGACTGCGAAACAATGGCATTCTCTGTCAACAAGGTGCTTTTGCGAGAAAATCCAGAGCAAGCACAGAGAGAGAGAGAGAGAGGATGGGTAATAAAATGATATTACACGGTATCATGTTGTAAAACGCAGGGCTATTTCAGTCAATCACAGGAACAGCTTAGAAACACAGGAAGCTATGGCAACAACGAGACTGCTCTTCTGCGACTCATTTCCACTGTTAAGTTCCCGTTTAGTTTGCAAAAACACGAGTCATACTTTGTGCATTAATTAGCTGCCACTTTTACCTTTAATTATGTACTACAACAGCAAAACTAGATGTTACGGCAGATAACTAGAGACAGGATTAGTGCTTATACATGGATATGTCTGAGAGCAAAGCAGCAGAGTGAGGGAGGTGACATTTAATCAGCTGCGAGTTTATTAGGCTAATAGGCTAATAAACTGTCAACTGAGTGTGTTTGTAATTGATCTTAAATGAAGAGTTTTTTGTTTTGCTACAATCTTTGTATGAAGAGACACACTTGCCCTGGAAATTTTCATCTCTGTACAATGAAAATAAGATGGAATGCATTTTTCTGCAAGTTCCCACGAAGAGCAAGCACAAGAGATTTGATGTGTTAGACAGTGAGCTTCATCAGTGCTGGTAGAGGTAAAGATACGACAGTGTCATCGACAGTGTTTTATGTAATACCAGAGAATATGTGCACGTGTTCAAACATCTGTCTTTGTGTGTGCAGCGAAAATGACGCGTCATCAGAGAACGAGCAGCTGTTGAGCCGCAGCATTGACAGTGATGAGGAGGCAGCATCTGACAAACAGGGATCAGCTGACACCAATAACCTCAACCCCAACCTGTGCCTCGTCAACCTGGGCAACAAGCCCGACCTCTGCCTCCTCTCTCTGGGGCTGCTGGAGGGCGACCGAGCCTGCAACGGCACCCCCACCATCACAGCTGGCCAGGCCAACAACATCCCGAGTCCCAACCACATCGGCAACGTCAACCACATCGCCAACACTAACCACATCAGCAGTGTGAATGCCATTAATAACAACAATAAAACCCCAGGGGTAGGGAGAAAGGGGCTCTTTAAGATGTTACTGCTGTGACAAATATGATTATGAACAGATCCTCAGTTCAATGTCATCTGGAAATCACAAAGTGCTGATATATTTTTTTGTCTAAACCACACAGATGCTACAGAGTCGAAGGAAAAAGATCCTGGATTTATATGCCAGAGCCTGCAATGTGACAGAGGGTAAGTCTCTCAGGAAAATATCCATCTTCCCCTGCTTCGTAATCAAGAATTGATTTCTTCCAATACTGTGGAGGCGTTTTGCTTTTTCTGGACAGGACAAACTCTTTTTATAAACTGTTGAAATGTGTTGAAATGAGAAATTATAATGACTGTCAGTTTCATGAAAATTGCATCAGGAAGTGAAACAGTATCTGAAAGAAATCATTGCATCACTACACTGGCTTATTTTTCCACAAGTAAACAAGAGTCAGACTAAATCAATAAGAAGTAAAGATGTGTGCATGAATACATGTTTGTTTGAAAAAATAACTCCCCCCTAATGCTTAAAAATGCATCTTTTTAGACATTACTCCTGATTTTTCAGTCTAAGAAAAAAGGTTGACCATCCAGCACCTGACAATATCATCCCTAGAGCAGCACCAACAGTATGGTCAATCAAATGACTGTGTTAGTGTAATGTTGAGTCAGTTCTAACACTCCTTTTCCTCCCCAGGCCTGAGCCCCACAGAGCTTCCCTTCGACTGTCTGGAGAAGGCCAGCCGCATGCTGAGCTCCTCCTACAGCAGCGAGGCGGCTGTGGTGAAGACGTGGAGGCACCTGGCCGAGAGTTTCGGCCTGAAGCGCGATGAGATCGGCGGCATGAGTGATGGCCTGCAGCTCTTTGAGAGGGTGAGCACGGCGGGCTACAGCATCCCCGACCTCCTGACCCGCCTAGTACAGATCGAGAGGTTGGACGCCGTGGAGTCACTGTGCTCGGATGTGCTGGGCAGCAGTGAGGTGGCGGCGGCGGCCGGACGACAAGGCATAAGCAGTTTTCACAGCCAGCTGGTCTGTCCATCACCGTACCCATCTCCCTCCCAGCGCTGCGCCAGTGTCTAGATGTGTGGTGCAGCAGAGACTTCAGAGACTTGGATGCCTTACAGTGTACATGTATGTAGGGACAGACTCTGCTCCGACAAGGAGGGCAGCACATATACAGTATACACATTACCCCCATCACATGAAGAATGTCAGTGGACCTTCACAGGCACAATCCTTTTCTCCCATCATGGGTATTCTCTGCCAAGACGCCAGCAATCTGAAATGCTTTGTATGGCCTTAGGGTTTGTTTTTATAAAGTGCCACAGAGTTTGAGAAAGACAAAAAAATAATAGATTCCTCCGAATCTGGGCGCAACACAAGAACATTTTAACGCAAAAAACTAAATTCAGTAATCACTTTTAAAAAGTGCCTCCCCTGTGGGCACACTTGTATAACAGTGCATTGTAAGAGGCTGGAGTGGGGATGCCTTCTTAACTGTCCTCTCACTGAACCTTTGGCTTCATCCCGCTGCTGACATGGTTAGATGTTTGTGTCTGTATAAAGGACGCGACCTGGTTTGACCACAGCATCAGTTAACATTCATGACTGCGCCTTTGGCTGTGCTGTCATCATATAGGAAAGACAGCAGATAACGAGCCCCCTACTTAGAATGCAATGATTATGCCCAGCTGGAAATGCTAAAACATCATTCAGCTCAGCTTTCATCTGGTAAACATTGCTTGTGAACTCTGGGCATTTAGGGACACCCCTGTGTCTCTTGCTGAATCGTAATGTCACCAGCAGACACGCAACTGTAGTCAAGAGTAGATTACGTTTTTTTTTTCATTTTTGACGAATTATCTGGAGACATTAAGTCGGTATCTTTAACTTATTCCTTAAAACTGCTCTTTCAAATGTCAATCCCATACAGTTCATGAACACAGCGTTACACTGCTGTTCGTGCTCTGCCTCAGCAGTATGTAAATCTACTTTCCACAACTTTAACACACACAGACCAGCATGCTCTCCTGCTAGAACTACTTCCTCAGCAGTGACCCAGCCTGTGACCCCTCCCTAATAATACCCCCCCTCCCTCTATTCCCCTTTTACCCCAGTGCTGAGGTCTAGTGCTGCCGCCAGTCCTAATTATCTGGCGTGTGGCTCCGCGGGCCCCTAATAGGCTGAAGTGTTGTGGTTTACAGAGCGGGTGCAAAGTGCCTGTGATTTCCAGCACCCAATTAAGCATTTAGGGCCACTTAACCACTGAAAGCCCAGTGGAAAAGCTGTAAAAGCCCCGCATTAAAAAGAGAGATGCCACAGCAGAGGCATGACTAACTGCCCCCGGGTTTTTTGCAGTGTGAACGCTGCAAGAACGCAGCTGGTCGTGGTAGAAGCAGCGCTTCGGTCGTCCTATAACGACTTTTGTGGTTGACACAGTCATGGTCAGACAGGATTTAAACTCCCCTTTACGCTATGGGACCAATATAGAAAATGAGAACAATATGCAGTTGTGTGGGTTGTCCACTTCTGAAAAGCAGCTGAGGCCAGTTTAGTGTGCAGAGACAGAGGGAGACTAAGCATCAGGTTAAACATTGTGAGGAGCGTCACGTTGCTGCTCATTTTATCTCCATTAATAGTGATGATGTTAAAAGATAAGATGCTGCAGGTCAACGTCCTGTTTTCTCTAGTGGTTAAGCTTCAAAACACAGCAGTAAGCTGTAAAATTCAACTTGCTTTGATCTCATTTCCTGGGAGGGGGACTGATCTTGTCTGACTGATGTTGTCAGCATAATGTCCAGTGACAAACCCATCACCTGCTGCCAAGTTCTTCTTCTACTGCTTTCTGTTCATATTTTACATTGCAAACTCTGGGGCTGGACCCCAGCACTTTAAATTAATTAATGTGCATGTCGATCAAGCATGTAATCATATTTTATTACCTTTAAGATTTCTTGTCAAGGCAAATGAAAAGCTCACAATAAAATATAAGTGCCTTCTTAGAGCAGGGTTGTTTCCATCAGATCCAATTCAATTCAAAAAAACTTTCAATATTTTTTTCTGTTTTCTGTCGTTGAACTTTTGTAAATAATCTAATTGCTGGATTGAATTGAAATGAAATGGATCCAAGTCCTGTTTTTAGGCAGGCAAAAATCTTGTCTGACATACAGTATATTATGCTGATAGGATGATACAGAAGCCAAACATGGATTACTTACCTCAGTAGCACATACAGTATAGTAGAACGTGTAGAAACACACACACACTCACACAAACAAAACCAAAGTATAACTGTATATATAACTTATTATTGTAAATAATGTATACATTAATAAAGATGTAATGCAAAAATGTCTTCTTATTTGACTTTTGTTTGAGAAGTGTGACTCTGGATTGGACCTTCAGGACTCCACAGTATGGCACAAACAGAGACTTGGGCTAGCAGCAGTGTTTCACATTAGTGAACTTTAATAGATGCAGGTATTTTGCACCTTTTTTTGCTGGTATGCAAACGGACCTATAAGGCCACAGCCATGTTAGCAGCTCTGTGAGGCAGTATATAGGCTCAGTAGTGCTTTGACCTAAATGCTAAGGTCAGCATGCTAACATGCTTAGCATGTTTAGCAGGCTTAATGTTTACCATGTTCACCACCTCAGTTTGGAGTGTTAGCATGCTAGCTTTTGCTAATTAGTACTTAACACAAGGTACAGCTTGATGCGAAATACATGTCATTAGTTTTGCAGGTATTGGTCATACTGTAAACCAAACTACTGGACAAATTGACATCTTGACCTGATCATGGCTAGAGATTAAAGTCTTGGAGTCACTGGAGTGATTACAGTTCATCCTTAGGATGTCATCAATGTCTGTACCATAGTTATTGCTAATCTATCCAATATTTTTTGATATATTTCACTCAAAAGCAAAAAGTCAACCTAATGGTTGGAACCATGAATGTCTGCACAAAGATTATTACCAATCCATCCAATAGTTGTCCGGATATTTCAGTTTGGACCAAAGTGGTGGACAAACCAAAGGAAAAAATTAATTAAAACATAAACACCATAGACTCTTAGTGTTGGAGTAAATATTAAATGTAGAACATGAATCATGTGGAAAAATAATCAGAAATGCCCCCCAAAAAAATTCACATTTGATTGGATATATCTATGTACATATATTTCAGTGCAAGATAAAGGATGAAAAATATTTATATAAAGATGTATGGGAAGAAAGGAGAGGGACTTTGTAATAAAAAAAAGCCTCAAAAACATTTTTTCAAAACATATTTTAAAAAGGACATTTTATCAGAGTCTTTAGGGTCTTTCCATACAACCAACTACCAGTAGCCTACAGTACTGATCAATTTTACATATACGGTGTGTGTGTATATATGTATATATATATATATATATATATATATATATATATATATATATAAAATGTCGGCTGTGAATGATACACAGTTAATGATCACTTGTCCATCCTTGACTGTTGTTCGTCAACCATTACAGCAGACATTGACAGGGTCGGTTAAGGGCTTAGAGACACCAAGTGGAAAATCGCTAATCACACAGCTCATTCAAATCTCCAGTTAATTATAGGTCATTAAATGTGACATATTAACTAGATGGTTCATCAAATGAGATATGATTTCATTGGAAAAAGACTGTAGGACAAGATTAGTAGACCATATATTCATTCAGGCATTAGTCCTCACCCTCAAATGTACTTTCATCTCTTCCTCTGGATTGCTACTGCAAGACACGGAGCCAAACCACTTTCTCCCTTTCAATTAAACATGATAACTTGTTACTACTTACCATACCATTTTCTCTTTGTACAGAGTCTTTATTTCTGTATCATATTTCTTGGTTTATACAATACAGTTTTCTCAACCTGGAGGAATTTTGCCCTGGACAACACTTAAGACAAATCCCTGTTCTGCACCCACTCATTATTTTATTTATTCAGCAACATTACATTAGCCAGTGCAGTTGTCACCTCTGCAAACAAATCTATCATCAGGCTTTCACTGTGTGTGGGTGTGTGTTAGTGCCAAGATTCCCAAACGATTAGGTGTGTATGTGCTGGCTGGGGATCTTAAGTCTGATTCATAGAAGTTCTGTCTGGCAGTGGAAATGCCAGTGATGCTGCTGTGAGGCATCAGGACAGCATTGCGGTCTTTCTCTTATCACATTTCAAACTCTCAAAATTGCCCACAAATAATCCATCCAACTCGAAGAGGCTCTTAGTCTGGTAACACACACATGTATGCAGAAGTATGTGTGTGTGTGTGTGTCTTCAGGGTCTGTTTTTGCCTCTTAAACGCTTGGCTTGGCTTGACTTTTAATGTAGAGGGTGAAGCCATACAGAGCCTCTTCAGGGCAAGGAGTGCCAACCATGAGACTAATTAAACCTCTGCCAGCCAGCTACACCTTTACCCCCAACGCAACAAAGTCAAGCACACACGCATCCATGTCAGTCACCAGCAAACACATCAAACAGCAGGAGTACAAGAGGTGTCCAGACCTCAGTCAGGTGTATTTCCAGTGACTTGTTTGGATCAGGACTTGTGTCTGTCTGGAGCACAAGATGAACTGCGTTTGCACTCTTTGTAATTACAATTCTTCCAAGAGTCAAAACTGCGGGGAAATTTCACAACAACTGTACTTCTATTGAAACCTCTTGAAACATTGTCATGCTGGTCACTGTTGTAACAGTTGTTCATAAAGGAATGGTTACACCAAGTAGCTCGCCAGAAAACAACTGGTTGTCGTTTTTACTTTTCCATTTCTACAAATTAAACAAACAAGATACATCTGCTGTCATTTCAAAGTTTATTTTTCTGCATTTTTGGAACAACCTTTGTAATGAAAGTAGAAAAACAGACCTTTGGAGGCACACACGCAGAGATGGACGAGCAACACACATAAAAGGAAAGCTTCTGGTCTAAACCTGGATTTACACCCCACTTCAAAAAGTACAATCAGCATCAAATACAAAATGTTCTTTGTATTTTAACCAAAGAAAATAGTAAAATTCTAAATAGAAATAAAATAGAAGAAGTGAAAACAAACTGAAATTTGGAAACCAACGTGATCCCGGCCTGGCTGCAAAGAATAACCCCTGACAGCTGCTTCCACTCACAGCCCCTTCAAACACCACCTCATTTACAGCCAGGTATATGACCACAATCAGCATATTTATGCATATTGCGGCTGGTGGAAACAATATACATTTGGTGGTCTGCCATGTCAAATCGCTGATTGACTTGACTTTATGGTTGTGCTGAAGTGGAACCGCTAATGTCCCCCCCACCACCACCAGCCTCCTCCCACCTACCAAATTACATTTTAATGAGGTTTACCAGCCAAACCAGAGCAAGGCGACTCTTTAGAGTAATTTTCTGAATTTTTGGTCCACTGAAAAAACCCAAACATAAATCAAGATCTGCATGTAAAGCCGTGTGGGTGATGCTGTGCAGGGCAGATTGGCGAAGTTAAACGTGTTAGGGAAAATGGACCAGACACCGCTATCCTGACTGCAGTGCAGACCAGACCTAACTGAGGTCATGAAAGTAAATAAATCAACTGTCCATAGTTCCTGAAGTAGACATATAGGCAATACGGCCTCGTTAAAGTGATACTCCACCTAAATCTATTGCAGGGTCAAGCACATGTTCCCTTTAGGTTTGAAAAGCACCTGTAAGAAGTCTGTAGAGTCCTTCAGCTTGAATTCATTTCAGCCACAATAAATTCCAACTCTGACAATTTAAAAAGAAATATCCATAAAAAACCGTACTCCCCATCTCCACTGTCCACCCATATGCTCAGTGTGTTCCAGTCTTATATTTTTACCAAAACACACTGTTTCTAACACGTCATTGTGCTCCTGAAGCCTTGAAACTTATACTGATTCGTATTTATTTTGGTGACAATACACTCTACACACTCACTACTCTATACACTAGAGAAGTGTTAAATTAGGTATATGTTTATTCAAACTTTTAGGCAAACAAGAGCATCAGTATTGGACAATGCAAAACCCCAGATTCAATTCAGTGACATTTTTCTTCACATTCAGTGGCAAGGTTTTAAAGCATCTCGCTTTCTGCAACATCTGCACAGGGAAGGGAAGATCGTGATTATGGCAAATAAACCATGGTGAAGTTGGTTTGGTCAACTGAAACACTTGGTTTAGAAAAGAGAAAGATCATGATGATAGTTAATAAAAAGGCAAATGCTAGTTGCGCAACAGTTGGATGTAAATTGCGAGGTTCAGATTGATCTGCGATTAATCTGAAGAGATGCTGGACTGGAGATTCAGTTCTCGTCAAGTTATCACAAATTTGTGATAAGTTCACTTACTAGTCTAAACTCCATTCAGTGAAGAGGGCCACGGAATATGGTTAAAGGCTCTGAAACAAATCCAGTAGGTGAACTTTGAGTTTCTAATATTTAATCACAAATATATGTTTGTGATGTCATTAGAGGTGGTGTTGTGTTGGACTGCATCACACTAAGAGGTGTTTCTAATTGTCGGTGCTGGACTGACGCACATTCAAACTGACTGCAGCTTTCTCCATAATGAGGGAAACTACAAACCCTTTACAGCCACCTTCCAGGCGTGCAGAGGGTGAAAAGGCGGTGTGTCACTTTAAGGTCAACTTTAATCAGTGCCAGGCAAGGAGCTGTAAGTAGAGGAACAGTTTGATTTAAAAGGGAAATCGTGGACAAAACTGAGATTAGGACAATTTTATTAGCCAGGTCTGCTAAAGAGGGATCTGCCCCCGGAGCTCATTTAAAATGCTCTGCTGGGCGTAAACACAACTTTACACCTACACCAAGCCCTGAACTGCCATGTGCTCACAACAAGATGGCTTGATTGGTAACCTGGCATTATTATATTCATTTGTAAAGCCAGTAAACAGCCCAACTCTGTTAGGCTGTCATGTGTTACCACTCTTGATGGAGGCGGAAGGTAATGGAAGTTTTCAGCCTATTGGATTTCTGAGGACTGATATGGAAAGTTTTGTACTGCCACTGCAGACAGTTAGTGCAAATTGTCAGTGGTTTTCAATATGTTCAAATTAAAGAAAGGTGTCCTCAACTGTGCGTAGACCCCCCTTGAAGGTCGGGGTTAAGGATTTTTTGCATGTAACTGGGGTGGCTTGGTGAAAAATGGTCGTCACAGGATGATGTGCTTACATGGCAGTGTGTTCCACTGTTGATCATAAAGCCTGTTGTTTCCTTTTGATATCATCCAGATGCGACAAAATTCACAACAGCCAAAACAAGAAAGAAATGTAAATACTCTCTTCTTCCGTAGTACTGCCAGCAAAATCTCTAACAATATCCTTTACTTGTGGCTGTTAACAGTTGGTGAAGCAGTAAAAAATAAAAATGTCCCCCTATCCATTGCCTGGTAATTTAGTTTTGTCCCCGGTAGAGAATAAAATGAACCTACTTATTTAAAACAGCGCAATAATTTTTTAAAAGAGCACTACAAAGCAAGTTTTCCAGTCAACATTGTTCTTGCATGTGTTCTGGTGGCTGCCATGTAATAACACAAGGTTAGAAACCAAAGTAATTTGGGGTAATACCATTCCTTATCATTAAATGGACTAAACTATAGGCTACAGCCCACTCATGGGCCTTTATCACAGCAGACCATCGGCTGTATGTTCCAGAGGCTTCCAAGCATCCAAAAAAAAAAAAAAAAAAAATTTTTTTTAAATGTTCAAAAGCAAATACAGTGAAGACACTGTAGTGGCTGGACTTGTGTTATGGATGCACAGTGCTGTGAATTAATCCCATTTCCATATCTGATACTTTCAATGATAGTTTACCAGGATAATGCTCATTTTTACATTCTTACAACAATGCCACTGCATGTCTCATTTTCCATCAGTGGATCTGTTGTATTATATCAACTCTAACACCTGGTACAGATGCAAACAGTTTCCAAGTGTCTGCGATCACTCAGGGAATTAGCTCAACTGAAACATCTAAAACAGGCTGCATTTATTTTGGCAGAACATTTCATTTCAAACATCTTTGTACTTGAATGTTTTCTCCAGCCAGTGGTTTAAAGCTTCCAGGTTAAACACTGTCACACTGCTGCTCTGTGAGACAACAAGATTTTTCCAATTTTTACCTTTCACCTCTTTTAATCATTAAATATGTGTAGAATTGCAAATACATTTATATCAATTTAAAAGTGGCCAAAATGTGTTACAGTAAACAGAAAAATTATTATTAGTATTATTAAAATAAATAAAAAAACATACCTGTAAAACACTTGTAATCATGCATCAGACCAGTTTTGCAGTTCTGATACAGTTCTGACACAATTATCGAGAAATTTTTTCATCTCTATCTTAGAACCCTGACCTGAACAGAAGTTTTGGAAACTTACTAACTAACAAGCAGTTAATTTAGGAACTCAGATGGTTTCCGGCTCTTAAAAAAATTGGGTGCACCCCTTTCAAATCCAGACCAGTCGAACACTTCCGAGTGGTTTTCAGCAAGTACGTTTTAAATATCAGTTGTAATTGTTTCAGTCCCTCCAATCTTCTCCATCAACCAACACAACCAGTGTGTCCCATACTGAGGCCATTACTCCCATCAACCCACCCATGCTCTGGAGCAAACAAATAAGACACATTTATACAAAACATATGGATTTCATACGCAGTCCAATCTCAATGTTCTTCAGTTCTTTTTGTTTATTGCCATTAAAAAGCTTCACAGTCACAGCCTCTCCTCCTCTGTGCACATGAGACACCCATTAAGGCCACTGGCAAGCATGCCACTCGTTTTAAAAAAGGTTTTTCATCACACAAAAAGACAAAACATCAGATTAACATTGTGGAACACAAAAACAGAGGGGTCACAAAGTGCAAATCACAGTGTTAACAAAATACTTCTGACAGACAAAAGAACTTCAAAAACATATCACAATATAAATAAAGAATGTGAGTCTGCATGTTATTTGAGGTAGAGCCGGATGAAGCACTGAAGTACTGAAGTACTGTACTGTTGGAAATGTGGTAATTACAGTTTGAGCGCACATGAAAGACCAAGCAACGTGCTCAAGTAGTGAAATACAAGGCGAGTCATTTTTGTCTGAACTGGGAAGTCTGAGCTTTTCAAGGGACCTTGAATCCAGCATGATGGTGAGAGACACGTGTGAGTGAGTGTGTGTTTCTTATTTAATGTTGAGGAGAATGGACCTCAGGTTAAGGCAGAGGAAAGTGTGTGTGTGGCTGGTTTTGTGATAAAGCTCTTGTATCTGATGGTGGAGAGAGGACAGCTCAAACAGACGACGGTTCTTCCTGGATAAAATGAAATAAAAATGACAACCGTCAGTCTGAAGACATCTGCAGAGACATATTCCCAAGAGTTTATCCCACTTATCTTGTACAAAACAAGTGTATGATACTGACTGTGGTGACTTTTCTGAGCATGCAGGTATTTACTACCCATGATAAAACGTATTTATCTTGCTCAGTCTTAATCTTGCCCTATTAAGCTTGCTCAGTTTGTGATACCATCAATATGAAGATCACAGAGCCTACCTGATGCTGGAGAGCTTCTGCAGAAGGATAGAGAGCTTCTCCAGTAACGGGAGCTCCAGACGAGGGTTTTTAAGGAGCTGGGACGCTGTTCTGAAAAACTCCTCAGAGCTACATGCCTCCAGGAAGGGATTTAGGTAGCCTACAAGCACACAAACACAAGCAGAGCGAAGAAAGCAGGATATTATCAAAACTATTTCCTTGATGAACAACACATTTTCATTCAGAGATGGAAATTATCAACTTCACTTTGTCTTACTTTTTAGATTTGCATAGAAATGAAAACTACATGGACTCACAAACAAACCATGAAAACACTTTAATGATCAAACTGAGTGAGACAGGGACACAGATGCTGGTCCCTGTCTCAGAGGGATGCAGAGGGATCCTGGGATGATTGTATTTGGAAGAGCTTCCATATTGTCAGTGTTAGCTCTGACCTTCCCCTCGAACCAAAACTCTCTCTCACACACACACACAGATGAAACAGAGAAAGGACAACAGCTTCAATCCACACAGATGGAAGCGGCACATTTTTTAAATTAATAAAAGCAAATGTCAACCTTATGAAGTCCTAAAATTTGTCAGTTCCTAGTAAACAAACATTTGTTTCTGCTAAAGTCACATTCCTGCTCCTTCAAAAAAGTAACTCTCCACTGTTTTAAACTGCACATCTGGGTGAATGAATACAATCTGAGCTGCAGAGGGACTTTTCTTGGCTGGTACAGCAGTTCTGCTGGCATCAAATCACAGGAGAAGACTGGATGGGAAGAAGAGGATCAGGTTCAGATAAGAAAGGATAAGACAGGTAGAATCGGATAAAATGAGAAAGATAAAACAGGAAAGGATAGTTTGGTCAGTCTTTTTTTCCAGGAATAACATCACCTCCCCTCAAGGTTATAAAACTATTACCTGAATGGTGAATATCTACATAATGTCTGCTGATAGTGACTGAACAATGCGGCTGTCAGCTAAATTATGTACCTGTAACCGAATATCATCCGTCAGTCCAACAAAATTGTGAGTTGATAAGAGGATTAAGGCTGCAGCTAATGATTATTTTACTTAGATTAATGTGTCAAGTTTTTTTTGGATTAATTGATGAATCATTCGGAAAATAAAATGTCAAAACAAAACCCAAAACACACACACACAAAAAAATAAAAATAACAGTGAAACAGGTCCATCACAAGGTGATGTATTTAATCTGCTTGTTTTGTTTTGACAAACACTTAAACACTTAAAAAACCAGACAATTAATCTATTATCAACTTGTTGAATACAGTAGTTTATTATTCATTATAGAGGCACTAATATCGTATCACTTTGAGACCAGGAACACAACAAATGCTCAGTCTTCTGAACCCTACAACCCTAGTTAAAATAACATGATCATTTTTATATTTTTTCAGTGAAAATGAAAAATGAAAATGAAAAGCAAAAATTACCGCAACGCAAACACACACAGAAAGTAGGTCCATGGAAGTTGAATCCGTTGGATGAAGCAGTTTAGTAGTTTGTGTTCCCACTGTTTACCAGACATCAGTCAAAGCCAGTAAAATAACTATTGCCGACTGTGTTTGTGTATGCGTGTGCTGAGGTGGCCAGTTTTTGTGATCTATGAATGTGCTATTCAAAAGAAGTGTTGTGTAACTTTGTGAGTGCACTTTATAAAAGCATTCAAGTTCTCACAGTATGACCACAGACATCATTTGTGTGTGTGTGCGTGTGTGTGTGTGTGTGTGTGTGTGTGTGTGTGTATGTGTTTTGTGTACAGCTAGACCTTTTTGTTTTGGTTTGGTTTGCTTTATTGGCAATCTTCAGGTGTAAGCTTCTCTCCCCCTCTTCCTCATCCTGCTCCCGTCTCCCCTCATTACTGCTTGTAAAACATAATAATTAGCAAGTCTTGCTAGACTTACAGTCCCCTAGAAACAAAAAACTATGCACACATGTACAGCTCCGGCCCCAGTCGCCTCTGGCATATGGCTCTGCTGTGCATTAGCATACAGCAGACTTAAATGATATGGCTCATAACCCTGCCGAACTCACCCTTCCGTGAAAACACACTGCAGCTGTTCTCTTTTCTATGTCCACCTCCGTCAGGTCTTTTGTCTGTCTATAAAAGAGCCAGGAGGTGGTGGAAGTCCAGCGTTTTATGCCTGACCAGTACTTATGATTGATGTGAGCTTGGACAAACCATTACTTTTAACATGTGGCTTTGATATGTACAATATGGAGTGATACTACAAGAGGAACTGGTATGAATCAAAGTAAATAGTGATAGTAAAGACAGTCCATAAATCTGGGCTAGAGGAGTGATCACAGAAGCTTTCAAGGCTACGTCAACTGCAGATGATTTTCCAGGCGCAGCTAACTTTTCAAACCAAAAACTGAATCTGGAGGTCACAGAAAAAGTGCTATTATAACACTAATTGAAAAAGGAAACAGTATTGCACAGTGTGGCTGCCATGACTGAATTTTACAGGTGATTATACTTCTGACAGAATCTCATTTGGCAATGAAAAAAATGCTGTTTCTGTTTTTTTCTTGTCGTTTCATAGGACAAAACTTTGCTTTGAACAACTTCAGCCCTCTACAAGTTGTGTGTCTCATAAAATCTATAAGTAAACTACAGCAGCAGAATTTCTATTTTATAAGATTTTATTAGGTCCTTAATAACTACATTCTCTAAAATACACCTGAGATATTACATTAATTTTCTACTTTCAAAATGAAGTCGAATATTTGATTAAAATGTACGTTATATGGATCTTACGTGTGAGGACCAAGGGTGACAAGAAGCAGCTGCATAATAATGCAAAAGTGGTGGGTTCATCAATAGTCCTCTGACACATGCCTACTTACGGGACTGTTCAGTTAGCTGCATGAGGATGTCTATAGGTGTGTGTAGACCTCCACGGCTGGCCCGTAACACTGTCAGTAGCACACACACTCCTCCGTAGTGGATGAACAGGCCTCGGCTCTCCTCAGACATCAGCTCTGCATGGAGGCTGTCCAGAACCTGGGCCAGCACATCAGCTGCAGAAAGGACCGGATAGGACATATTTACGTTCAGAGATACTTCATTCTGTTTTAAATGAAGTCTTTAAGTCATTTTTATCTTATATTGGCTTTTTAGTCTTTCAACTGAAACTGTCCAAGTGCTAGGATAAGAGTGTAAGCTAAATTATGTAACTTTATATATATATATATACACATAATTTGAGAGACAAATCTTATCTTTATCCTATATACTGTATTCTTATTGGTGTTTTATGTGTTCAGCAACAGGAAAATACTCTCCCACCTACCCATTCCAATCCTATCCCCACTATCCCATCTTTCACACGCTCTACCACTATACTTTGGTTATAATGCTTGCCATTCTTCTGCAGTCCACTTTTAAAATCCAAAACCCAAAACTCAAGTCTGTCAAATTCAAACATCTGATCTGTGATCACCTACAATAATTATAAAAATTTCTGAAGCTCTGAGCTTATACTTTTCAAATGTCCACAAGTGTTGGATTCTGACATGGGATAAAGGCTTTCTTTTTTATTTTGGACTAGGTTTGGTTAGTTCCATCTCAGAATGTTACCTATTATGTATAAAATCCCAGCAAATATGAGGAGGAAGAAAAATCTTGCCATTATGCTCAATCTGGTTTTACATCAATCCAGGCAAGGGCAGAAAGCAAACCTGGTGAGCAGATTGACAGAAAATAGTCTAAAGAGAGACATAGTAAGGGAGCCCTGAAGCATTATGAGCAGATGGAAGCTCAGTTAAGTGGAGTTTCATAAAATATGTCAGGATATGAAGGCTGCATCCACTGAGTACCCTAAGATTTACAGCGTGGGAGGCCAGGCAGAAAAAAAATGGATGTAGCTAATAGCTCCATGCCTTTATAAATATTTCTATCAGAACAAGACTAAAGCCATGCTAATGGCTCTGTGAGGCTGATGCTCTTTGTAGACAAAACAAAACTGAAAGATAGAAAACAGCAGAGATCCAATAGGAGTAGTCGCTATGGTTGTGATGCAACATGCTCATCATCAGTAACATACTGATGTTAAGCAAATGATGTCTACGATATTCAACAACTTAGTTTACAGGGTTTTCCACTCAAGACTCTGTTGCAGACTCTGTTGAGTAAAACATTTAATTATGGGTTATAATCAACCTGACTTCACGCTTGTGTCTGACCTGCACACCAGCAGTAAGTTTTTTTTTCCTTGCACATCAGCCTCTGACTTCAGCTGATTGAGCTGTTCGACAATACTTTTTCCCCAACTTGAAAACACTCAGAAGCTCCTGATGCATCTCATCTTTTTACCAATGTTACTTGATGACCATTTAAACAACTGCCTCACGCAATAAATATGTGGCTTTTGCTGTGTGATGTTGCTCCAATGTTTGTTTTCATGTGGTTACAAACCAAAGCACTGGAGAAACTGAAATTTGAACCTGATGATGGTGCTTGATGAAAAGTCAAGAGATTACCAAGGTTATACTTGTTTTTGTCTATACCTGTTTCATACAAATTCGTCCAATATTTGTAGAGATATTAAACTTAGAAAACAATGACAATTTGCTGGTGACAGCAGATGAAAACTCAAGGTACCATAAAAGTCATTAGGACACATCTTCTGGAGAGGTCAAGCAGCTGTAACAAAATTCACAGGAATCCATTCAATTGCAATCAAGACATTTTACCCAAAATGTCAACCTCATGTTAGTGAGAGAAGAAAATCAGAAGATCGCCAAAGTCATTAGGACCATGGATGTCTGTACAAAGTTTCATGGCAATCAATCCAACAGTTGTTGAGATAGTTCCACGTGAACTACAGTGGTCAGTGTTTCTCACAGGTTCTCCATTGCAGCAAATGTTTCATACCATTCTTACTCAGTAATGGACCAACTGCAAAGATTTTTGTCCCCATCATCAGAAAATAAGGCCCAGGTTCAAAAATCCTGGAGTAAAGGTAGTAAATCCACAATTTAACATTTGCATCTTCCAAATATAATTTCAAATAAACAGTATGTCCATATGTGTTCAGTAATAATACCTTGTGTGACAGTGCGGAGGATGATGAGGATGGAGAGAATACGTGTGTGAGGACATGGACTCCGGTACAGGGGCCACTTCCTGAAGGTTCCAGCCGCCTCACCGCAGGACTTGGGCAGATCTGGATTTTCAGACTGTAGCACTGTTGAGTGGGCTGCAAGCTTTGACACCTCTTCTCCTATCCGCCGCAGAGTGGCAGACAGTGCTACATGCTGCGCAAAAAAACACATGCACACACACCGGTTATTGTACAAATTTCCTAACTCTGCCCACTCTCAGACACTTTACAATAGCAACAATATGCCTAAGAATGATCTTCATCAAAAGTCAGACTAGAGATCATCTTGTAATGGGATCAAACCAGCTGTGACGTCCATCAAACTATGAGTACTCAGTACTCATTACAACATTATTGCATGAATACTCAGTACTCATGAGTTGGACCACAACACGGCCTTTATTTTGATCTCAACTACACAGCTGTAAAGCTTTGTGACTGTATCTTGCACGGTTGTGATGCAGTGACAAATTCTGTCCACAGACATGAACACCTTCCAGAGTACTCAAAACTGCCTCTGTGGTAGTTCCAGCTACATTAGATGTGTCCAGGACACCACACCACACCACACCACACACACACAGACACACACAGACACACACAGACACACACACACACACACACACACACACGATACCAGCAATACTGTTGCCGCTGGTAAAAATACAAGGTCAGCCTGACAGGAAGACAGCAGGCTTCTTCTCCAGATAACTGATGGAGCCAGTAAATCATTGCAACAAACAACAGCTACTATTCAAGATTTATCTATTTCCAAAGCAATGAAGATGGTGGTTTTCAAATTCACTACACCCCTCTCACTGTCTACTATTCCCTCTCCCCAATGACTCCATCAGCTCCGTAGGGACCCCAAGATTTTAAGTAACATCTTCCTTCCTGTATTTACATATTTTGGCCCAATAGCGGTTGGTTTTTGTCTTAAAAGTGAACACATATTGCAACAATAAAGGAGCATGTGATTCCATTTGAACATCAAGCATGTCACTGAGCAGATATGACGTGGCCTGTCAAACAAACACGGAGGGGCCGAGCTCCCTGCAGCAGGGCTGGAGAAGATGAAGCTTGGAAGCTGGAGGCTGTGGGGAGAAACTACGTGGCTTGGAACACAGGTTGGATTAGGAGTTTGAAGAATGAGCTGAAGGTGAGGGTTATGGTCTGGATGCTGGTATTTAGTTTTCTCATTAAGATGAAGACTGCAGCAAATTACTAAGCCTACAAAGTGGTAACAGAACAAAATTATCCTAGCACCCATCACCTCATCAAACAGCAATGGCTGATGCACAGGGGGCTCTCCAGGGACTTCTGGCCATGTGGTGGTACAATGGAGAGGGATATGCATCCTTCCCTAAGCCTCTAATGTGGACTCTGTTCAACATACAGAGAAAGGTAAGGGACTTCAGATAACAACACTTCTGACCTGTACACAGGATGGAACTTGACATGACCTCTAAATAGTGATAAAGTGGATATCCCCTGCTTAAAGTGGATCTGTACTTCTGTGTGTGTTGAGGGAAAACTGTGTGTTGCGTTTTGTTTCTGCTACATGATGTTGTGAAAGTGACCGAGCAACTTTAAGTAGAATAAGTCTAATTTCTTGCTTATTGTGCAAACACCAATAACTGAAAAAAAGCAGGCCACAGAATTAACAGCATTTTGTTGTAATCTTACACCTCTGTATTGTTACTCTCTGACAGCCCAGGTCATTTATTACAAAAGAGGGTGGATGCTGCTGAAAAATATTTTTTCCAGGGATGAACTGACTCTCCTTTTGACTGATATTCCCTCTGGCAGATATGGAAGAACACCAGTTTTTAGATAACAACAGATCACATTTTTAAAGGCAGCCACCTAAATAGTATGTAAATGGCTTTTGTCTTAAAGTTTGACCACGTTTCTGTGCCAAGATAGTACCTATTATCTAGTTACCCACAGGTCACTGTCTTGGTTTTACATCTTTTTAGCATTGTAGCTAAGGTAAGGTGGCTTGTTTGTAGTGACTACTTACTAAAAGGTCTCACGAAACAGAACAGTGATAGAAGTGCTGTGATTTTGGTGTAGTGATCTCAGACAGAACTGCAGGTCACTTGACACCATCTGACACAAGTTTAACTTTTTAGCACAAAGCTTGGAACATCACACATACAATGCTTTGAACTGTCGCAATTTCAACCATCAGCCTGGGTCCTAAAATCCAGATGTTCTTCGGTAAAAACGTATCTTACAACTACTTGGTGCAACTGTTCTGTTTACTCACAGAAATCATAATCGTATATTTTACCTGTGTGCTATTGTCCTTGTATCTCAAAGCCCAGTAGATGAGGCGAAGATGGCTGAGAAGGAGGTCCGGTTCTGACAAAGGAGTGTGGTAAAGCTGATCTGCTAATAATGGCAGCACCTAAGGACCCAAAGATAAACTTATAACAACATAATTGCAATAAAACTGTTTGGTCAGCAAACTGTTTGAGTGAATGCACCACCTTGAGGCATCTCTCGCTGAGCACAACATCCTGAGGCAGACACTGGGCTACACCTTTGCCTTCATTTCCTGCTACAGAAGAGAATGTCTGTCCATCAAGGACCCAGTCCGATAAAAGGGCCAGGAGCTTTAGATGCGTGGGACTGGAGCTTCCCTACAGAGGGTGAAACAATAGGTTAAATGATATTGCTAAATCTGTCATCTGCAACTTTGCCACAAAATGATGACTATAATTAGATAATAATAAGAAATTATTAGTTATTTTGGTTAGACCATTATCATCTGTCAGGTTCACATCTTGATCTATAGAGCAAAGAAACCTTGATTTAAAGAAATGTGAATATAATCTAAAACTATGTCTATTTGCCATGGGACATACAGGCGTATTTGGGGAAAGTGTGATTTCAGTGGGGAGAGTAAAAGTGTTAATTACACTTTGAAAAGCATGGTAATGGAAAGTTTGGCTCAGTCAATGTTCTGTGAATGGAAAAAAGGAAAAAAACATCCTTTAAATGGAAACTGCAACTATATCAGGCTAAGTACCCTCATCTTAATCAACAACAGTGACGATAACATACCAACATCACAAACTATAATTTATCATACCAGCTAGCAGGGTTAGAGAGGTTTGTGGAGAGTGACAGTTGTACTGTTTCCAGTCCAGATATGAGTGAATGAGTGTCTTGGTGCCTGTCTATCCATGCAAAATGAAGTGTGCGGTGTTTTTTCATAAACACTTAAACAATACAATGAAGTAATGCTGCCATAATTAGAACAAATTAGGCTGAATGGTAGTACACTTTTGTTAAAATACATAAAAAACACACACACACACACACACACACACACACACACACACACACACACACACACACACACACACACACACAGTTACTGAAGTACCTTGTTGCTGAGTTTGCTAGAAGCAGCAGTTCTCTCCTTTTTGGATGGTTTAATACACTCGGTGCTCTTCACATTCCCTTTCTGACAGCCTCTGGATGCTATGCTGTGTTCGTATTTCCTCTGAAAATGTAATTAATAGGTCAATTAATAAATGCATGACCCAACATGTTTTCACCTTTAACCATAAATATAATACATTAAAAATCTTCAACAAGTAAAGTTGAGCACTTTTCAAACTACAAGAAATATATGGTTTTAAATTATCTTCAGCGTGGAAAGACTTCAGACCATCATGGGACACTAAACACTGGTTGGTATAACCTCATGGCTTTCCATATAAAACTTCCATGACTAATTATTTAAAAACCTGAAGGAATAATAGTCTGTGGATTGATTAACGTGTTGTTACCTGCAGGTTGTCAAGTCGAGCCTGCACCCTCTTGGACTGGGTCTCCAACTTCTTATTCTGTTCACTGATCTCATTTAACTGTTGATTTAAAAACAATGAATGTCAAACTGTTGTGCAACTCCAGCGGATGTAAAAATCAATTCAACTTTTCCTTTATATACACATTTGCCTTTGGGTTTAGCCTTCAAAGAAAAGAGACCTTCATTCAACAGCAGCAAAAGTTTATAAACCAGGAAAACAAGTGTAGATCCTACATTAATATTGCATCATTATTATTATGTGTGAAGCACTTTGTAATATGGGTTTAGAAAAGTGCTCTATAAATACATTTTATTATTAACATTCTTCAACATCCAAATATGAGAGGGTTATGTTGTAGTGCCCTCCTGTGGCCCAAGTTACAAGTTACTTCTCATCCCATGATGTGATGACATTTTGATCATAAAATATGAACTAGTTTTTGCACAATAGTTGAGCAATAAAATGGGTTCTATAGTCACCATATTACTAAACTTTCAGACCTTTTAGTATTTTACAAATGTTTAGACACAATGACAACATTGATACCTAAGAAAAGCTTTTAATCACTTTAATTTCCCTAGAAAAGTATGTACTTGTGGGCCTTGTGCCAATATAATTTTAGGATGTCGTATGACTTTATCAAACCATTAAGATTCCAACAAGGTTAACCAAGATTAACCCAAAGCAAACACACAATAATTGTTATTATGTGAACACTTCTAACCTGTTTCTTCATGCTGTCATTCAGCTCCTTGATGGTGTCAAAACTGGATTTGAGCCTCTTGTTCTCTTTGCTCCTTTCTCGAAGAAGATGTTGCAGCTGGTTCAGCTCCTGCTGATGTTTCTGGTAACACATCAGGCTGGCTTATTACCACCAAATTCTAATCAGTTCATCCTTGAGTCCAAGTGAATATTTGTGCCTGATTCCCTCAGAGTTCCTGATATATGGCATTCACTAGAACGTGAGGTCACCGTGACCTGGAACTTTGAACTTTGAGTATCAAAATCGGATCAGTTCATCTTTTGAGTCCAAGTGAAAATCTGAAGAAATTCCCTTGTGGTGGTCTTGAGATATCACATTCAAGAGGCCAAAACTGTGTTTTGTGAGGTCACACTGACCTTTGACCACCAAAATCTAATCAGTTCATCCTTGGGTCCAAATATGAGTTATAATTAATTCCCACAAGGCGTTATTGAGATACTGTATTCACAAGAATGGGACAGACAGATGAATGGACAGACAGATGTACAACGTGATAAAATAATGCCTCTGGCCCTGGCTGTTGCCGGCGCAGAGGTATAAAAACACATCTAAGGTTCAATTAAACCAGTCTTGTCTAGAGCATAGGTTGGTATATTTAGTACATAGGTTAGTTTACACCGGTAATCCTAATGCAAAATGCAGACTTCGATTTGGTTTAGTATAATCACAATAAAACATGATGTAGAAGTATGACTGGACCACAGATTGAGATTGATTGATTAAGGACCACAGAATTGCTTCCTGAGACAAGTTGTGGTGTGGAAGTGGGGGAAACAAGGTGTGCTGAAGAAATTACCTGGTTGTGTGTGTCATGTTCATATTGGTTGTCATGTTTATCTGTTTTTAAAGCACAAATGGAGCAGCACCTGCAATCCCATTATATCTAACGTATAATGACAATAAAGCTTTCTAACCTATTTTGTTCTGTGTGTGTTTGTGTCTGACCTCCTCTATAGCCAGTATGCGAGTATGGAGCATCTCCTCCAGCCCAGCCAGCTTCCCAAAAGCCTCCTCCCGTTGTTTCAACCTCCTTTCTCGCTCGTGCAGCTCCCTCTCCCACTGTTGCTGGCTTTGTCGCTCTGCCTGTACAAACACACATGAATGCACACACTTTCATCCTACTATACTTTATATACATCATTCCCTCTCTAACCAAAACTAACCTCTGAGTTTGAAAGTCAAAACTATTTATCACAATCACAAAATACCAGTACCGGGAAAGTGCACAGGCACCCTCGTATTATAATATTCTCTGCATCTAAGTTTGCGAGTAATGTTGGACACACATTTGTAAGTGCTCTCCAATGCCTTACATGGAACCTTACACCAAGCTGCTTTTTCTGTCCTCTAGTTTTTCCATCTGGATTTACTGATAAACTGTCATTTCAGTGGTTCTGCTCTCTCACCTTTAGCTGTTCATAGATGGTCATCATCTCCTGGTAAACCTTTACCAGTACTAAAGATGAAGAGCGGCATGAGTCAGGATACTGGTAAGCTCTCTGCAACTCTCTGTCTGCCTCAGTTTCATGGGATCCAGGGCTACCATCCAGACAGGAAGGCAGGGTCACATCTGGACAAATAAAGGTAAAGTAGCCCAAGGATTGATCATTACCTTCTGCATTTATAACAGAGACAGTAAAAAAAAAAAAGTCAGATATTTCTGCAATAACAGGAATTGTAAGCAAATATTAGGCCTGATTTTTTTAATGCAAGATCCTATCAAGTCATCGGAGAGAATTCATTCATTTTAAATGACTAATTTCCCCAGGGAATTATTGCTGCAGCTGCTACTTTGAGTTTCCTATAAAGGTAATCAGTTGTTAGTCACATTCTATCACAGAAAGGACAAAACCAGTGACTAGTATCTTGCTCTGAAACAGATACTCACCTGTTTCTGTAAACAGCACCTGAGAATCCTGCAATGGTGCAGCTGTTAAGTCCCTACTCAGGTCCTCATTACTGCCATGCAGGCTTTGATTGCTGCCAAATCTTAGAAAAGACACAGTACTAGTCACAAACTTAAAATTAAAAAATTGTACTTGTAAAAGCAATGTCACAAGACTTACTGTTCAGGATGGTTGGTGACTGCTTTAAGCAACTCATTTAAAGCTTTGCTGTAGCATTTCAACTCTTTGCTTGGCCGTTTGCATCTATGGGCCAAAATAAGCTCTCCTACTGCTTCTAAAAGAGACATGAAGCAATGTTAGGCATATTGGGCATTTTTTCATATCAATAATCAATAACAGTTAGATGTGGATTAAAATAAACTCTCAAATACTGCAGGTAAGAAGACAGTAGGGGATTTCTGGAGTGATATATGTATGAATATGAATGAGTGTGGATAATACCAGAACCCACTCAGGAACCATAGAAAGTTATCTGACCATCAGGCTCATGTGTAGTACACGTACCGTCACTGGTTCCTAGGGCAACGTCCTCTGAAGGTGGCAACTGAATAAAAAAAAACATAAATACATCCATGTAGATATATCAATTAAAAATAGACTTTTCTGTCATATTAACGAGCATAGCTGGAAGCAGAACACAGATTAAAAGTTTGTTGTGGCTCAAGTGTGCATCCAGTAACGTTACACAACGACAAAAAGTTTAGCTAGCGATAACACGAAGTTACTGACTTGGCTTGGTAAACTACAGTAACGGTTTTTTGTTGTTGTTTGTTTTATCTAGATGTGTTGTGATATTTTTCATTTAGGGAAACAGATTTAAAAAAAAAGGCAGCAGTAGCCACATAAAAAGCGTGTATTTGTGTTAACGCTTTACCATTTCACCAGCTCGAAAATAGCACTAAGCTAGCTTGGCATTACTTTGGTTATAGCATTCACACGGTTGTACCAGCGACACACACGCCAGACACATCTCGTTTGTATTTCAAGTCGTGGTTAAACTCAAACCTGTTTCCTTCTCTCCAAATATTTCTGCTTAAGCTTCTCCACTGTATCAGCTAAGTGGGACTCGGTGTCTTCAAACTGCTGGTCCATAAGTACTGAAGCTTGATTCTGTTCACCATTAGAGCTTCCAATGGTGTCAAGTAAACACAAAATAAAACACACTTCCGGTTAAAGTTTCAGAATAAACCTTATTTCGTGAACTTTTTTTTAAATTTTTGATATTCGAGTCACATTATTTTGAAATTTTAATCCTCCCATTTCCGATATAATTCTGGTTACATAAAACAGCTTAACGCAACTTCAAACAGCCGAGCTCCTTGACTGTAGCAACAACAACACAATCCAAATTTGGCGGATGAATGGTCATGTGTTTCCTTCGGGGGGGGGGTCGAGCAGCGCCCTCTACCGGGGGAGGACAGCGCCCAGTAGTTGGTTTCACACACACAGCCATGTATGGTGAATGTTGTTGGTCGATAATTGTTGGTTGTCAGCCCTCTTCAGAACAGCTAAAGCAAGCTATTTTTAATGCAACTGACTGAACATGTGCTTTTCAACAGTAGCTACTTGGTCACAGGCCATGATACCAATAAAACAAAACTGTTGCACTTAGGTGTTAACTTAACACTTTCTTTTATTCCCTTTGTCTCTAAGCTACTTTAAGTTCATGTCCACATACACGGTGCTTTGGTAATTGTCATGCCAATAAAACCCTTTGAATTAAGTGAACTCTATTTCATTTCCCTCTTCTGATTTGGCTGTACCATTCTCCTCTCGAGATGTAGTGTACTTCAATTTTGCTGATATTTGGACATTTCTTAGAATGTAAAATTAATATGTGTAGGTCGCATGATCCCTACATATCTAACATAAGCTTTTAGTTGGCTTATAGGCCTATTACTAGCATCTCTTCTGTCTGTTTGCCTGGTAATGTTTTGTTGAAAAAAGTGAACTGATTAACATCAAGAAGCTCTATTGCATTTTTAGATTAAAGAGGCAATCAAGGTTTTCGTTTTGGCAAAAACCTCCATTAAGCTGAGTTTTATAAATGAGCAAGTTTAATCTAATTTCAGTTTTTTATGTCCTCAGGCAAAGTACATTTTTCTGAGGCTGATGGATGGGGAACCTTTCCTCGCTCAGCCAAAGTGTAGTTACACCACTAAGCCAGTGAGTGTCAGTGCTTCATCAAAGACAATAGGATCCCATCAGCCCCAACTTTGTCTGCTTTAGTGGCTTGTTCTTGTGAATCTGATCGCGCCACCAGTCTTTAGCCTAGTGTCCAAGCTTTCTGGAGGCTGGTGTCAGTCCACAAAATATCAAACTTTCAAGAATGACCCACATCTTTTTGTTTTCTACATGTACTGTAAGCCTCTCTGATCTATTAAATATTTTGTCATATACATATCACAACAAAACTGTAATATTAGTGGTACTATACTGTATAATTCTATTGTAAATAAACTATAAAGTGCTTTATACATGTAAAAACCATCCTATAAGAATATTATAAGGCCATTGAACTGCTGATAACCATTCAAATAAATAAATTATGACAATAATTAAGAATAATAGATGTCCCTAATTAATTTGGAATATCCTGATAACACTATTATGAATCGTAAAATATAAGGCAACAAACTCACTGTCCGCTCACTCATATGTAACACAGACACGTTCTGTGGAGCTATGGGGTGAAAATAAAAATGTCAAAGTGAGTCTTTGTTTAGGATATCCACAGATTAACCTTGCTGCACACTGAGCTGCTCTCTACCCGCCAGCGTAGCATTTAGCCATTATGTTTGGCAGGCAGTGCCAAGTTTCCTCTTGACTTGAATGGCCTACAACTAGGTTTTAAGATTAATGCCCTCTTTATCTGTTTAGCTAATTAGCAGCCACTGCCATTAATACACATTCTCACGATTCAATCACTTTGTCCCTGCAGGGTTTCACTGACGCCAAGAGAAATTAGCTGGCAAACATATTAAAACTGATCTTCATTATGGAGCTATTTGCTTTGTCCACTTTGTATGGAAATTACTGTTCTGTTATGTTAATTGGTCATATAAGTTCCCCATTCAGAACTATTCTGTCCATTTATGCCACAATGAGATAATGTTGGACCATCAGTAGTGTGTGTGCATGTGTGTATAGGTTTTTGAAGTAGAATTATGATTAGGTCATGGGCTAGGGTCATGTTTTCGGTAAAGGTTAAGGATATAGACCATGTAGTCAATGGAAATTCCTCACTGGTACAGTAACACCCACCTCTTTATGTTTTCAGTTACTTAATGCCGCTGTGTGTGATTGTTGTCTTGGTTCTCTACAGCTACATACTTTACTCAAAACAACATTCAGGGACCAAGAATCTGTAGCAATGTTTGAAAAAGCAAACATGTCATTCTTTGACTCCACAATGCAGCCATGTCTCTGTTTTCCCACTTTGCAATTTTACAAAAGCAATCCACGGATAATGATACAATGAGATAATTGGGCTTGATTGTCACTGAACAGTGGGACGTTCATATCAAGTGCAATTCTCCTCTTTATTGCAGCAGAGTTTATGGACCCCTGAGGCCCCTGTTTTTAGCATGCAGCTCAAATTATTCTCATCGTATGTGTTTGTCAGTTTGCTGTATGTATGTGTGTGTGTGTGTGTGTGTGTGTGTGTGTGTGTGTGTGTACAGTACAGACAGTCTACAGAGATGTGGCGGGCAGTTATGGGCTGCCCCTTCTGTTTTCTGACAAACACGACAAACACATGAACCTGCCCATGGGACACAACTAGACAAAAGCAATCAAGTCCTATCACTGAATTAACAACATATTGCTATGTTGTATTGCAAAAGCAATTATCTCCTGTTTCATGACACAAAGCCATGCACATACACATGCAAGCACTCTCACACTCAATTAAAGGGGCGATGGCAGTTTTCTGCTGTGAAAATGACTGGTTTTCAATTGGCATGACTCTTTGAGTCCACAGAGCAGTATTATGTATGCTAATGCAAGCTGTAAAGATGGATCTGGGGTTTGGGGGGGGGGGCCCTGAGCAATTAAACAGCCTCAGAACCTGGACAAGACACTGCATCCCTGGGCATGTGAGGCACTTTTACAGCTTTTCCTGATTAAAAATATATATTTGAAACATCATAGGAATAAGCATATAAATGTGTGAAGTCTAATAGATATCTTTGGGTTAGATCAATGTATTAGTGGGCAATAATAGCCTTTGATGAGAATTGTTCTGAATGTGGAATAAGATTCTTTCATCTCTGAGATGCAGCTACCATCCATATTCACATTTTCCCAGATTTCAGGTGTCAGTTAAGAGCAACAACCCTAAAGGCTGCAAGGAGAACTGCAGTGTTTTGATGGGAGGGACTTTGGTAGAACTAAAACAATCCCCATTATCTCTGACTGAGCTGAGCTGATGCTGTTACATTATTATACTTTATCAATGTTACAGAAATTGTCAACTTTTAAAGACATAATCCATGTTCTGAATGTAGAAAATGTGTAGCTCCACCACCAATTAAAGGCTCAGTGTACCCAAATCCAAATATTTTTTCTTTCTTTCCCAGTCGCATCTGGCCATGCAGATAGATTCAGTTTTATGTGCCCATGTTTTGTTTACACTGGAGGTAAATGGCTTTCAATGCTCAAAGTGGAGAAAAGTTTTCTGGTTACTCAAGATAATCCAAGGACTTCCCTGTCAACAGCATAGTAGTCAGAGTAGTCCCAGTAGAAATTCTGATTTGGTTGAACTGACACTAAAAATGACTTGAACTTGTAGGCACTCTCTATATACTATACTATATGATTTTACGGTGGCATCATTAGCATTTTAGGTTTTTCCGGTGATGCTCCTCATTAATTAAGGTATTATAAGTTAAATAAAAAATGCACTTATTGTGATCAAAACATGACATATTAAACACAATTAGTGCACAAAATGCACTTCATGGTACACCTGAAATAAATGGCACACTTTAACACTTTTTTCAAAATTTTTAATGTGGTCTTTAATTTAGTTTGTGCTAAAATTCATCCCCAAAGAGTTACTGGTACTAGTTCTCCAGTCCAGCGCTATAGATTTCTAAAAGTCAGAGCTAGTCATGCAATCAACATTAACACCAAAGCCCTGCAGGATTTATCCTCATAATAACTCCTACTGTTTAAGAGCCTGTAATAGCTTTGTCAGGTTATATTTATTAGATTAATTTCTGCAGATTTAATTGACGCATGAATATTTTAATGTTTACCCCTTACATACTGTACAAGGCCTTTGGGGCCTTGAGAAACTGGAAGGAGGAGTAAAGTAAATCCACTTCACGGGAAGCCCCGTAGAACCCACTTTTTCTGTAATGGGAACATAGTAAAAAGTGTTTTAATTATTCAGTGGATTCATAGTTTCATCAGACTTTTAGATTAGTCTAATTATTCTGGTGCTGAAATATAAATGGGATTTACTGATTATAGTAAAGTAGGTGACAATAACACCAGATAAAGTGTAACAGAGCATTTAGAAAGTGTTGTATTTCAGAGTGATTGCCTTGTGTTACTCTCTCCCTAATCATCTTGATCTCTTTACCTTTCAACCTGTTGGTCTCTACAGTAACTTGCACTTGCACCTTTCTGCATGTCACTGAATATTGCTGGTCTCTCCCTGGACACAAATACAGCATAAAGAAAGCATGTGTTGATTAACTTGTTTGGACGGCACCAGCTGCCCATATGAAAGACAAGCAAGAAAAGAAATGTAATCAGAATGAGGAGTAAACTGAAATCACCACTAACAGGACTGCTTGTGACCTGACAAAGGTTGTGTATTGACCAAGCACTTTAATATGATTCTGTGGTTTGAAAAGCTTGTCTTGATGTAATCAGTTTGAATTGATGCTAATGAAAAAGTTTTTGTAAAGCTCATTCTTTCTGTCTGTCTTTATTTCTCTTTTTGAGTTGCTGTAGAGTTGTTTGATCCAGATTCACATTTGTGTGTGTGTGTGTGTGTGTGTGTGTGTGTGTGTGTGTGTGTGTGTGTGTGTGTGTGTGTGTGTGTGTGTGTGTGTGCGTGTGTGTGTTTGTGAGTGTGTTTGTGTGTGTGTGTGTGTGTGTGTGTGTGTGTGTTATTGCTTTTAATTAGATGTGTTTGAATTTGACAGTTTAACTGTCAGTGTGATTGAGTGAGAAGTGTTTTTTCTTGTATCTTGTAAACTATCAAGTAATTTAATTGAATCTAAGTTGTTGGACTGTGGAGTCTGTGTCTCCATTTTCATTTATTTATTAAGTTCTTTTCTCCACATGGTAAATTGTGTTTTGAAACACATCTTAAAATATGCAAAACATGACAAAAATTTATTTGTATCTATATTAAATGGCAGTCATGCAAGATGTACAGTTAAAGTACAAAATATTGGGGACATTTCTTCTCTTTCTCATTAAATGATGTTCCATCTAGATAAAGGCCATTATACCTTATTAATTTTGTCTTATGGATATCAGGTTACACACAAAGAGGGAGATGTATTGTAGAAAGAGAGAAGACCATTGGTTACATACTTGTGAATATACAAAAAGGACCACAACTGAGTATTAAGAATACAAGCAATATTATTTAATTATGTTAATTGAAAGGTTTTTCCTGAAGACTATTTTTTCCCCTAAATATTTGAATTCCCCTATTTTAATTGAATACAGTACATTACCTAATAAGTACATTACCATCACACTAGAGTACTATGTAGGATCTTCTTAAGATAAGATTATTTTATCAGCGTTATGTTATTTGATGATGCTATCAGGTTTATCTTGGCCTGGGGATCAGAGATGTTTTTTTTGTTTGTTTTTTTTTTTTTTGGTGGGGGTGAGGAATGCAGTTTGACATGAGCATTTACTGCACAAGGAAGGTCTAACAAAATGACATAATTGAATTGGATTATGGCAAGTGTGGGATCCAGCAATTGTGAGAGCTTGACTCACACTAGGGACAAAAATTCAGGATATTTCAGCCAATGTTGTCTTTATTTTCACCATTCTATTTTCATTCTGTCACTTGCAGAATAAAAGTCTTTTGCTCTTATTTTGTTTTTAATTTCATAAAAAAAAAATGCTCTTATGATTTGTGACTTTCTATGTGTCAAGAATATGATATAACAACAGTGGGCTAGTATGGATAAGACCACTCTCCTGGTTCTGTTTTTAGCAAATTTTCTGTCTTATCATGGCACTTTTAATGAACCCCACAGCGAGGTGATGTATGTGCAGCCTCTTGCAGAAACACCGGACATGACTGGAAGTTGACTGACCCGTTCGAAACTGTCAAATGGTCACTTCAGTTGCGTCAAAGCCCCCATTTTTAATGCCAGTGGCCCTCTTTTGCTAGCAGGATGAATTGACCCACTGTTAAACAGATAGCTGCCTGAGTCAGCCTCTATAGGACTTGAATACATTAACACAGTCCCTGATAGTGAGGTTTGACCTCAACTCCCACTCACAGTACACACAACATTCCTGCGAGTGTGTGCGTGTGTGTGTGTGTATGGCCAATATACCAGTATTTTTCATATGCTGATATTAAATATCTTTAAATAGGATCATTTTCATGTTGGAAAAATATTTTGAAATTATTTAGTGTGTTTATTCTATAATTTGACCAGAGTGGTATTAATACATTTCATAGTAGACAATAATCAACTGTATTGCATTAATTTCCCTTATCAGAGGCACATATCATTATACCATCAGGCATAATTCATTTATAGATGATGATAAATGTTTCTGTATATTACTTTGCAAGTGCGAAAAGACTGTGACAGAGAGATCATTATGTTTGTTCCTTGCATGCTAGAAAAAATCTGGGTTGGAAGGTGAAAGAGCAACATTTGCCCCTCCCTCATTACCACTGTTGACATTCACTTGTGCGAGGCCTTTAAACCATGACTTCACAAAACAATAACACAGACAGGATTATCTAATATGTGAGAGAGCATGATGACGGTGTGGTAGAGGGACAGAAGCAGAGAGAGAGGAGAGGAAGGTAACGCTGTAGGGAGACTGTATCTGTGAGAGGACCTTCATCAGTGACCCTGGCGGTGCTGTAATTCCTGCAGGGTTGAGTCATGTGGGATGTTTCTGGGTAGTCTCGGGGCCCAGCAGCCCTTTTTTGGGAATGTCATGTTTTAACAACTCCAATGCCTTTTAATTCCCGCTTCTGAAGGTCTGTCTGGAAGTATTGGAATGTGTGTGAGGCAGCAGGCCAGACTCTAGTGTTTGGAAATAAACTGTCTGTCCAATCTGATTGGCCTCATTCTCAGGGACGTGGGAGCAGCAAGTCTGCCAATACACAACACACTCACACATGCATGCACAAACATGGACAGGCACACTGCCAAGCACACCTTACAGAAATACCTCTCTGCTTTTGTTGCTTCTGCGCTGCAAAACAAGCACATGCACATGCAGCCCACTTGCACACACTGATGGAACATTTGGAATTACACTGAATAAAACACATACTGTAGCCTACAAAGACAAACCCACAGATGGCCCTAGGCACACACACACACACACACACACACAACACATGTACAGTCCAGATACATGAAAATACTGTACATGACCGAGTGGAGATCCAGTGTGTGTGTTTGTGTGTGTGTGCATGTGTGGGCTGAGAGAGAAAGAGAAGCTAATTCTTTTTTGTTAATATTATTCCCACAGCAGCACTGATGAGTCTGATGGAATGGCTGCGATTCAATTGCAGGAGGCTCCTGGGAGACTGCTAGAGTTAATGGACCATGTGCGTTCATATTATCATCTGTTTGTGCCCAAGTGTGTGTGTGTGTGTTTGTATGTGTGTGTGTGTGTGTGTGTGTGTGTGTGTGTACTTTTCAGTATGAAAAGGAAGACCAATGGAGGAGTGTGATGAAATAAGCTACAACAACATAAAAGAAACCTAACTGTTCCCTAAAGGCACAGTGTTAGAAGAATGACAAGACTAAGTCTAACCTCCCACACCCAAACAGAATCACTGGATGAGCCCCTGGAATGAAGGGTTTTGCTTTATTTTTGATCATGGAAAATGTGGGGAAATGGCTTGAGAAAAATGATGTTTGAAGAAAGATATAGTACATATTCTCTGTCCTGATATTGTCTATGAGCTTGAGAGTCATGGTTTGTGAAATGTGATTTTTGAAATAAACACTGTATCACCAAAAAGCTTAAAATTTCTCCCTCTGATTTCATAGTCAAGCAAAAGGTGGGAGAAATTCCTGACATATTCAACGCCAAGAATATAACAACATCAGTAAATACTTCTGATTACATTCCCAAGTGTTCTTGCAAATCCACCTCCTTCCTCTCAGGATTTTATATTTAACTCTTATATTTTCTGGGTGGTCTCCTGATCCTCCTCCGCTCAAAGGAGCAACTTTTTTTGCCAGAAACCACAGCTTATCGTCGGTGAATTTGTTTGCTCAATTTGGTAGGGTCTGGTAATGTAACATCTGTCCAGTGATGACTACTTGTCATCACTGTAATGTTGTCTACTTGTTTATGAATGCTTCAGTGATTGACTGATCAGACTGAGCATTGTGTAAAATACATCAATAATTGCAACGACACTCCTAGTTTAGCATTGTTGGGGTCCAAGTGCAGAGGGTTCCAGCATAAAAAATAGAAAAAAAAATTACACTCTGCGATTTACAAGGTAATTTCATTGTGAATCAGGTACTAATAACAGCACCTGGTTTGAGTTTACTGAGTTCCTCACAGTGATCTTTCCGTCTTCTAATGACATCCTTTGCTAAAGTTAGAGTTACCATTCCAGGGCAGCGTGAGTAACATCCTACCATCTTACCATCATAACCATAATTACTCCAAATGTCCTTCTTTAATTTTTGTTCCTCACAGCTTGACTGCCTTCACCAGTCAACACCTTCTATCTTCATCCATCCATCCATCCATCCATCCATCCATCCACCCATTTTCTATACCGTTTATCCGTACAGGGTTGCTGGGGGCTGGAGCCAATCCCAGCTGACACTGGGCGAGGGTGGAGTACACCCTGGACCAGATGCCAGTGTATCACAGAGCTGACATATCGAGACAAACAACCATTCGCACTCACATTCACACCTATTGGCAATTTGGAGTCACCAATTAACCTAATGTGCATGTCTATGGACTGTGGGAGGAAGCCAGATACCCAGAGGGAACCCACGCAGACATGGGGAGAACATGCAAACTCCACACAGAAAGGCCCCTTCAATCTTCATGTTCCCAAATGTAAGAGTTCCTCTTCAAGGTTTTCAGCAGTCTCCCAACAGATGTTTGGGTGTGCCAAACCTGTCTGGCAGCCTCGCTTTCAATCTGATCCATCTCACCACCAGATGGAGATAAGATGACATCTGAGGCCCCACTTTTCAGCTGTGGCTCCATAAGAAATAGCCTCAAGTCAGAGGAAATAACTATAAAGTGGCGCAGGGAACTGTTACACTCTTTACCAATAGGCACCTCCTTGTGTTTGAACATGGTGACTTTATTGACAGTCTACAGCTTGCACAAAATGCAATAACAACTGAATTTCTGTTCAGGGAAGTCATCTATCACCCATCCCAGTGACTGCCAATGTCAGAAAGATGTTTAACAGGACACCATCATTTAAGATAAAGTTCTGTGGCTTACTGAACCAGTTTAACAAGGAGTTCCTGTTTGTCAGGCCTGAAAATAATGAAAGCAACCCTGTAATTTTTGTGGTTAAAACAAGAATACTGACTGTACCTTTAAAGGATAATATTGAGCAAATTGATGTATAGCAGCCTAATCCTACTTTAATTTGCTGATGTGCTGTTGCTGCCAAGCCTCTGTAAGGCCCATCAAAGCTCATATAAACACATCAAACACATAACAACACCATGGCACTGAAAACACAGAGAAACAGCTGTGTGTAAATGTGTGTTTGTGTGTGAGTGTCTATGAGTTCATGTGTATTGAATTCCTAATTTGCTCACATGTGGGCACCATACCTACTTTAAGTTTGGTATCAGGCCTCTTGGCAGCTGCCACGTTAGCGTGAGAGCTGGGAGGACCTGTATGATTACTGAAACCAGAGAGAAGAATGAGCTCCTCACCAACATACTAGTTCCCAGTGTAGCTGTGAGATAAACAGAATGATGAGAGAGGAGGATTAGAGGATGGAAAATTAGGGAAGAAAGTATGAACTCTGGAACAACCTGCCTGCGGAGTTTAGGCTTGCACAATCAGTTGATCTCCACTCGCTGCTCAGATCATAGGCCTACTTTCATGTATTTCACTTGATTATTAGTTTGACCAGAAAAACAGCATCAGGCACAGCTGCACACCAGCCCAAGTGGTCGGCGTGTCCCTGAAGTTAATCAAGTCTGTTAATGGCAGGCATGCTGAACCAAAGGTTACTTGCGCAACCTGTTTCTATGAGCGACGAGATGATCTCTCAAGGTTAAGGCCCCCCCAAACAATATACCAATCAAGAAATTCATTTTCCCAAATAATCCAGGGTTTCACGGAATCATCAAATGTTACCATTCTTTTCTGGCAAAAAGGGTTGGTCCTAAGGAGCATCCATGTCAAGTGCACTTGTGTGGTCAGTCTGATCATATGAAATACAGACGACTGACAAGATAAATGACCGGAGAAACAGGATGACAAAATGATGTGAATCATATGCTATGAACTTCTCAGATCTCAAACCAAATGAACAACAGTGGGAGATTTTGGACCAACATGTTAGACAGTGCTCTCCACCACCATCATCAAAACATCAAATGAGGGAATGTCTTTAGGAAGATTAGTGCAGTTGAGTTCAGAGACTTGCAGAATCAATGCTTAGGCACATTGGAGCTGTTCTGGCAGCGTGTGGTGACCCAACATCTAATTTAGACACTTTATGTTGGGCTTTCCTTTTCTTCCTAATTCCTCCTTTAATTTCCTATAAATTTGAAAGTACAATTTTATAACTGAGAAGTGTATGAATACCTTCTTGGTCCTAGATTTATTTACAATTCAGCTTTTATTTAAATCCAAGCCATGCCTATTCAGAACAAGTCAGCTATGCCAATTGCTGTTCTGCTGTATTTTGTGTGGCACATGACAAGTTAGAGAGTAGGTTGGTTTTAAGGCTGATAAACTAGTTTCCCTGATTATTTGTTTATTCAATAAAGGGTGGAAATATGTGCAAATTTCAACAGTATTGTAAGTTTTGTGAGTTTTCAACATACTGATAGATGTTTTATTCTTCATACCCTCCTTCCCCTAATTGTGTTACAGATTCAAAATTCACCATTAGAAAATAAAAAGTCTGTTTCCATTGCTTTGTGTACACTGAGATTTGCATGATTGAGCACATGTTCAGTGATTGAGGAAAATTTGAGCCTATTTTATCATTGCTGTGATCTTCCTTATTAATTTTTTCAAACTTATTTTTTAAGGACACACTCAAATCAAATCAACTCCATGCTAGCCAGCTACTTGAGAGTGTTTAAAAATGTGGCAGTCAAATTGGTCCACTTGTGGAGAAATATGTAATCAAACAGAGGGTCTATTCTCCTTCAGAGCTCATTTGCATTTTCCTTGGTGTTAGTGGCTCTGCTTCACAAACTCTTTCCCTCACTTACACATACAGAAACACACACATACTGAGGGGTGTGCGTGGGCAGACAGAAAAGAGAGGAATCCCTGATAAGCCAGTAGCCTGGCGGAGGGCATAGAGAGAGGAATGGCAGCTATGTCGGGCATTCACAACACTGTGTGGTGTCACCAAACAAAGCCTTCCCTTCTCCCGCCTGTCAAAGACGCCATTGTGGCGTGAGGAGAGAGCCTTTATATCACACACACATTCCACGCATGCACCCCCCACCACCACCATCAGCACCACACACACACACACACACACACACACACACACACACACACAGACCTACCATATAACCTCACATATACACAGATAAAGATGCAAGTACTTTAACTATATGTGCTCTGTATTTCTACTTACAGTATTAACAGTGCACATGCATGCTGTACTCAACATTCACATGAAGTGTTATAAACACAAAAACTCAAGTTACATATGTGAACACACACAAATGGGTGCAAAAGTACAAATATATCATTGTCATGCATACTGTACATAAACATGCAATATTTTCTCAAATGCATGTTCACACATAATCATGTTAAAACACACATACATAGAAACTCTGCCTCTTTCACTTTCGTCTCTCTGGCCTCTGGCTGACTGTGTTGACAGGATGGAGACTTCCTGCAGAGAGGCTGGCATTCCCAGCATGGAGCCCCCAGTGAGAGTCACCTGTGAGGGGGTGGGAGTGAGGGGAAGCTCCCCTGCTCACTGGAAGTCTGGGAAGTTAATGACAGCTGACACACTCCCAGGGGGGTTGACAGCGTTAGTGTATGTGGGTTGTTCCTGTAAGAGAGAGAGAAGCTGTTTGTGTGTGCATGTGTATGAGAGAGAGAGAGGGAGAGAGAGAGGGAGGGAGTGCGTTATCCTCTTCCTGTTGCTCTGACAAGCTCCTGACTGCTCCTGCCACCTCCACCTCAGCCACAAAAGACTCATGGGAGGGTAGACGTGACAGGAGGGTGGGACTCCCATATGTCTCATGTCTGACTTTGCAGAGTGACTCTGCAAACACCTGTCAATCACTGTCGGGGTAGAGCGAGAGCTACAGTAGCTGCTGTGTGTGTAATTTTGAGATACAGAGGTAGAAAAATGAACGTGAGCAAGCTTCAGATTGTTAAAGATCTGGCAAACTGAAATGTAATATATGACAAATACTGTATGTCCTCATATCAAGAGTGATGTTGCCGTATATGTCACCTATAAGGAGATATATTATTATCACATACTGTATATACAGCATCTGGATGTATGAAGATATAAATTCATAAAAAACATGAAAACTCACAGTAAATTGTAGGGGGACTGGTGATGGTAGGGACTTTTGCAACAAGTCTTATTTCTCCAATCAGAAACATGCTCATACTGCATATTTTCTGTTAGACCCTCCCCCCACCAGGAAAATGCATTCAACATCTGCTGCTGCATTTATTGAAGTTGATTTGGAAAGTAACTTTTTTAATGTGCTGTATTTTTGTCATACTGTCCTGACCTTTTGTATGAATTAATCAAAACTTACTTAGTTTGACATGGTTAGCATGTGTCAAGGTCACTGTGTCCAGGTAGCACATGATGTTCTGTCATGGTTGATAGGGTGGGGGACAGTTGCAACAAGTTGTTGTAATTGTCCCCAAGCTAAGCAGCCAAATCAAAATAGTCCACACAACAGTATGTTTAAACATTTTTGGTTCAGAATAGGCAAAATATGCAGCTAATTTTGTCCCATAGTACAACGGAAACACCAATAATTGCTCGTATTAACGCATATGAAAATGCAAACAAGTTTTTTTGGGAATTATTTTGTTAGTCTGCTTATTGAGACGAACAATTTTTTTAATTTAATGTATTTTCAATATGTTGCAACTGTCCGTGTTGCAGCTGTCCACAGGGTTGGGGGTCAGTTGCAACATCTGAATTCTTACATTCCAATAAATATTGGGGATGATAGGTCATATGCTTATATACATTTTCTTGTGAAATGTTAGACATGATCTATCTTCCCATTCTAGGAAGGGGGTTTCAGACTTTTAGAACACGCTGTACAAAACATCAACATATATTGACATACTTTGGGATGGATAGACATATGTATGTGACATATGTCTAAAATTTAAGCATACTTACATGTATTTGTATGGTCTAGACATATATGTCAAAATATAAAATTGTTCCAATTTCTAATAGGTTTCATGTATAATTTGTACATACATAAATACATACATACTTTTATTTTATATGTACATACATTGCATTTGCATATGGACTGTGCAGAAATTAAATTGTGTAATGTGTTTTTTTTCACAGATTTTTTTCTCAAGTGTGAGTAAATCTTTTCACTATCTGACATTATTTTAGTTGGGTAGATTGCTCTTTAGATCAGGATGAGGCATAAAGAAAGGGCCACACCAGCTACATCTCAATAAAAGATACAGTGAAACCATTAGATCTGCCTTAGAGCATAATCCTGATATCCTACATTATGTGATTTAAGAGGTGTGTGTGTATGTGTGTGTGTGTATGTGTGTATGTGTGAAAAGTGGTGGATGGGCAGTGAATGCTGACAGGCCGAAACTTTTTGGGGCCGGCTCGCCTGTCAGCCTCGTAGAGAGCTTCCCAGCATGGGGGTCACCATCACAGAGGAAGCTCCCAACTTCACTTCCCCAGGTTACAGTGACAGGACCCACTGGGTCTCTGGGCCTGGACAAGATGTCCTGCTGAGTGGCTCTTTGGCTGCAGGGTGCCTGGCTAGATTGGTGGATAAAGACCCAGACAGTAGGGGCTAAGTACAGGGACAATGGTGGAACAGTAGAGGGCCAGTAGGGGAGTGGGGAATTACCTGCCAATTAGGCAAAGTTAATGTGCAGAATGATGGGTGTCAACCTGTCAGAACCCAGGGAGGTGGGGGATCAGCTGGATAAGCACCATGTTATCCCTCAGATTACACTTTCTACTGACATGATCACACACACACACACACACACACACACACCCCCACACACACACACACACACACACATTCTTTTACAAATGTGCTGAAACAAAATTGCGCATACACGCAGTGAGCTCCAAACAATGGATGGACAATATTTGAATTGACAATTTAAATAGTAAAGTACACTGGAAGCTTATCACTGCAGGACCGCTTCTTCTATAATATATTAATAGGAACAACAACACAACACAAGAACTTCCTGTAATAACTTCCTGATTCAACACAGTTGCATGCTAGAGTTTGGAAAATTTCCACCAAATGAAAGCTGGTAGGATATGACTGTTATTCCTCAGAAAGGAACCATTAGTAATAAAATCATTCTGTATTTCCACACCGATGTCAAAACTATCTAACCACATTGGAAGACTTTAATCTTCCTGATAGGCGTTGCCATTCCATTCCATCTTTTGTTTACACACATAAAACCCATTGTCTCTCATCTGTAAAAGTGTATTAACTGTAGTTTTTGATGCTGCACAGCTTGTGCTACTCCACCTCTCCCTCAGGAAACCATTCTTTAGTTGTTTTTATCCTGAGTGGAAGCCTGACAGATAAAGTAAAAAAAACAAAACAATCAGGGTCATTGGTCCAGCAATGCCCCTCTGTGGCTCTGGTATGTGTGGTATGGTCATTATGGGCGGCAGGCGACAGTAGCAGCAGGTTGGGTCACATAACGCAGGCTGGGATGATTGACAAGCAGGTGGCAGAGCAAGGGATTCCCCACTGCTGCTGTGTTCTCAGCTCCTTCACAACTGATTTGGTACTAAAATATTCACAGTATAAGGTTTTATGGGGGAATTCTTACCATTTTACAGATTCCAATTACAATTGTGTTGTATTGATTGTATATTATCATTGAATAATGTCATCAACATGAAAATAAAAGTCCTCTTTTCCCTCAGATTTGTTTAAATGTCATTCTTAGATATTTCACAGATGTCTGCCATCAATATCTAAACATTGTTTTTCATTGTAACAGCACCACACTAGTGTAGTACCAGCCCTCTATGTGGAATCCCTGAATAACAGACAATTATCTTTAAATGATCTTTCTGACAGTTTAATAGATGGAGATAATATTTTGTTCCTACAGTATAAACTGTAGATGGTACCAATTAGCACAAAGACAGGACAGAGATAGATCATTAGATTATTTTCTTTATGAACATTAAGCACTGCCTGAGAACTAATTACTTGACAAAGCATGAGTGGAAGAGGAAGTGTGTGCTCCTGTGCATTTGTGTGTGTGAGAGAAAGTGTGTATGGGGTTTAGGGAGATAGGAATAGTTAAGAAAGAATAAAGAGAGAATCAATAAAGAGAAATTGAAAAACAGTACAAAGGGTGACAGAATCAGTGGATAAGGATCCAGTAGAAAATATTAGTAAAACACATGCTCTTCAATCAGGGGACTGAAAAGAGGATTCTCATCTCTTCAAGATGCACTGCTCCAGAGATGACCATGACCTCTGACCTCACACTAATCATTTCAAAGGTCATCCAAAATGTTGTTATGCACTGAAAACAAGACCAGGTCAAAATAATAAAAGAAACTGGAACTGGAAAACTTCTGTACTCCATTAACATCGAGGGTGAAACCTAAAATAGTATCCAAATTCTCAGAGTAATTGGCTGAAACAAGCTTTTATTAAGTGCCAAACAGTCAGTCTACCTCTTGGTGGTGCACATTCCTTCCTCACTACAGTGCATGGCTAAGTTTTTTTAGGCTAATAATAGTTTATGTTTGATCTGTGGATTTGTCATCAGTGTGGATTTTAAAAATCTGTGTTGAAGCCTGCTGAGTAAATGGCTGTTTGAAATTCAGTGTATTGCTTTGAAATGAGCTGCTGCTATTCTACATCATGTAATTGAGCACATTTTTAGAGTTATAGTGCAGCTCAATCAAAAATTTAAATAAAAAGGTACTTTATGCCACGACCGCCGATATAAAGCCGCTACCGAGATGGAGATAGCACTGCTGTATGAATTCCATACCGCTTCCATGGGAAAGTTTTTAACTTCCTATAAAGGCTGAAATGTTGAATATTTTGCTGTCATGGCTTGGGTTAGTGGGCTAACTACTACTGTTAGTGTTGGCAATAAAAATAGTCTATGAGCTACATTCCAGAAATAGCAGTAATGTCGAGTAAAGAGTCATAGGAGTTGAATCCCAGCTCCTCTAGATGCACTCAGCAGAGCTGTAGTGGAGCAGCCTACAGTGGAGACGGAGCAGGGGAAACAGGTGTTGGTTGCTAAATGTGCTTTCAGTGAGCAGAGGAATGACAGCTATGTACTGGCCTCTGTGGTTACTGGCACATTACCCAGAGTGGAGCTGACAGAAACAACCTATCGCTACTGCTGCTGCTGCTGCTGCTGCAGCTCCTTCAGCCTTTATGAATGGAGAGTCTTTTCCTCTAATGGAAGTAGGATTTTAATTTAGTAAATAGATTTGACAACACACAATAAGTGCAAGAAAAAGGCATGAAGTTATTGTGTAATTATGTATTCACCTTTACTGAAGAAACTTTCATGTATTTTCGAGTAGCCAAGCTCCATAATTTTACAATGGAAGTGCTCAAATCTCTTGGGTGATATTTTGTGTTACACCATCTTGTGACCCTACAGCTATGTAAGCATGCATTTTGATATTAGTACTGCTGTTGATATTTGTTTATATTTCTCATTTTGACTTCTCATTTCGACTATCTTCAGAAATCTGAAGAGGGCAACATCGTCATGGCTGGTCGTGTCCTGGCTGCTCTGTGTGTGGGCAGGCAGAGGAATGTGGCTGGCCTGTGTTATGGGTGGATGTTCATGCTGTACATTGTAAACAGCCGTAAATGTTGATCTTTTCCTGTGGTGTAACTGTGTGTTGAATTTTGATTTAACAACCCGTCCTAGGCTGTTGGAGCTCCAACAGACCTCATGCTTGCCACGCTCAGGATCTTGGACCTGTGCAAATATTCCCTCCCTCGTGCCATATGGGTCTGCACACATAAACACCAGCCCTGTTGAAACTGTCTATTTTTTTGCCTCCAGTTCTAATCAAACATCCTGAAGTGATAAAAGTGAAGCCTTACAATTGTTCACTGTAACCCTTTCTGTCAGAAAATATCACAGTGGGCTGTGGATGTCACTCAACTGGTGAACTATGTTGGAATAGGTGTCTCATCTTATGTGATAAACAAAAGAAACTGAAAAAAAATCCATTAAAGCTGTAAAAGTAAAATCTAAACTGCTCCAGTGATTTTTTTTTTACATTCAGTGGATCAAATGACTGTGTGTAATGTGAGTAGTAGTTACAAACCCTTAGAAAGTGATCACCCGACTCTGCAGTTCCTCTCAGCTCTATGGAGCTTTTTACTGCTTTCTTCCAGCTCATTGTTTTAGCTTTCTGGCACACAGCTTTACTGTTTTGGTTCAGCAGCAGCAGCTGTTTTCAGGAAAACCCACTGAATGCTACCTACAACAGTTAGCAGGACCAAAACTATAAGCTTGGATTGTGTTATTTGGCTATCATGATAAGTAAATTAGCACCAGCAAATGTCCTATTTATGTGATTGTGAGGGTCAAAGCCTATCGACACTGATAGATTTTGAATGAAATGGGGTGGGAAAAAAGTATCATATTATAATCATCAAATTCACAATATAAACCAGTTAATAATTTTGTTCTAGGAAAGAAAAAAAAACAATATTTTTGTTGGTTTTATTGTATTTGTTTGCTCCCACCACCCACTTTCCTCTTCTGGTTGACCAGAAAAACTGGTTTAAACACACAATTTGGAAAAATATATCTGTGTTGTGGCCAGATGATCATTAGTCAGATCATTAGTCCGTTATTGTCCGTTATTCACTGGTCTTTGAAATTAATTCCTTTTTTTAAAGGCTAGATACATTTTTGTGGATGGTCCAGTCTGCAGCAGCATTTCACTGCTGCTTCACTCCACTGGGAGCACGCCGATCCACATATACTGCAGGTAACACACTGACTGTAAGTACCCCGCACAACGCCATGTCAAATAACCTAAACTATCACTTCAAGTTCAGAAGACTGTACTCCTGCTAAAAACCATGCAACACATTTGCACGTTTAGACATTTGGTCTCATCTGTTCCTTAAATAGCGAACGTGTGAACATTTGCACATTAACTACAGCTGTTACATTTTGCTGTCGTGTCCTCAGCAGCTTCTTATTGCCTCATCTCTATTATCATTATAGCTTCATCCATTCTAAATTGAATTGGATGAAACTGCTGTATAATGATCTAATCTAAACTTAGATCAGGAAGCTCACAGAGATTTAATGTTAGTCCTGTTTGAACCTCCATTACACAATTTGTTCCTTGGACCTGCAGCATTAGGTTTGTAATTGGTAGTTAAGATGGGATGGAGAGAAAAAAAAAACCTACAAATACAAATCTTGATCTGATGCTCATGTTAATGCTGAGAAGCTGAACGTCAGGAAAATCTACTGTTTCACTGGCCTCTCTTCTACTTGGGTGTTCCTCATCGCTTTTTTATCAACAAGGAATCAGGTATCACTTAAAACAGAGCGGGCTTGGCGGATCAAGCGTAATCAGCAGGACAAGTGTTCTGTGACACTCCCAGCATGCTTCATTAGGCTGCCCTGTTGACACAAACAGAGTGGTGAAAGCTGAGCCTCTCACTAATACCCCTAACACTGCTAATACTCGCGCGAGGAGGGCAAATTAGCTCTAATTACCCCCGTGATTTGTAGGCTTTGGAGCTGGAAGTGAGGAAAAGATGTTTGAGGTAAAAATGGAGGAAAAGGAAGTAGAATGATGTGATGGAGCTGGAGGAGAGATTATCTCTTCCATATGCCTCCCTTGTCCTCTCCTCTCCTCTCCTCTCCTCTCCTCTCCTCTCCTCTCCTCTGTATTTAAATAATGTTGTGTTCAGACAGCTGGTGTTATGCTGTTGATTGTGAGACTAATCATCTGCTCATTTACTCTGGAATGTGTAGCTGTGCCGTGTTATGACTGATCAGCTTTCCTCCTTCTCTCTGTCACCTTTTCTTTTCATCTCTTTCTGTGGACTCTGACTCTCTCGGTCTGCTACTCTTGTTCAGCATCTGTCTCACGAATTCAATTCAATTCAGTTGTGTGACAACATGATTCATTTGCTTCTTTTTGTGAGTAATAATGCTAGTGTGTTGCACCATGGTTGCATCATGAGAATTTTATTTGTGAAATGTTGTAGAAATCATATATAATGTTACATGAATGCCACATAATTACACATTTTGTTTGATTGTTTCACTAAAGGTTATTTGAAAACCACCTATTGCACAGGAGTTGGGCAGCACGGTGTATATACCATGGGGTCCAAAAGTCTGAGACCAGTTTCCTCTCATCCTGCTTTCCTCTGGACTCGCAGGCTGAGAGCAGCAATGATGGGAGGTTCGGTCCGACATGGCATGCGCTGGCTTCATGATAGTTTCAAGCAGGGCTCACCAGTTCAGACGGAAATGTGAATTCCAGGAAAATAAAATGGACAATGAAACTATTTTCTGTGATTTCTTAAAGCTAATGCAATTCTGTCACAGAAAGGAAATAAATATTGGTCACAAAAGAGGCAATCATAGCAATGAGGAGATGAGGATCTGAATCCCCAGACTGGCCTCAGGGTAAGCCAGTTCTCATTTGATGTATTTTCAGCGTGGAAGCATGGTTGTGAATGAGTGTGTGTGTGTTGGGGGGGGGGTTCAACTGTGCAAAGAAAAGAAAGAATATATAGGCTTTATTTACAAGAATAAATGTAAATGCTGTCAAGAAATGAACATTGCTTGAATCATTAGTTATTGCTTTGAAAATCTTAAAAATCAGCAGAAAGCACCGGCTATTTAAACTTTAATTATTAACTAATGCTACATATGCAACATTTCCTAAATCTCTGGGTTGGTCATTTATAATTGACGTATTAATTTGCTTTAATTCAGCTTTCAGGTCTGTGTTTCTGTATTTTTTCTGTTCTTCCTGCAGTGGAAGTGCCTGTGGTGATTTTCCAAGGCTGCCAGTGGGATGCCTGTTAGCATATAAGTTCACTACATGCTGATGCAGAGGCTACATGCTAATGCTAATTAGGAGCTCTGAAGGAGAGGAGAGAAGATGAGAGGAGAGAATATTCAATTTTTTTCCTCTCAACATGTTTTTTTTTCTACACTCTTTGTCTTCCTGAGGCTTCTTTTATTAAATACTCTGAGAGAGGATTTCACCGAATATTTTTCATACAGCAAATCATTAAGCACCATTATAAAAATGACACACTTTATGAATGAATAAATCTCTTTTATGCGATAATTGCAGCCTGTTATTTTACTCCCCAAACATAGTCATCATGACAGCCTCCACACATCAGCCTTGTAGCAATAAGAGACACACCCAGCACCAGATGACTTCTCAAACAGAGTGAAGAGCATTGTTGAGTTAGTTTGTTTTTACTTTTTATCTTTTTACTTATTTATTTTATTTATTAATTATTATTCAGTGATTAGTTGTTATCATTATTAGTGTGTTAGTGTTAATCAGGTTCAAATGATAAAAAGTATTAATCTGGATGTAAACATGCTCATGACGTGGTGCCGTTTTTCCACAGAGGACACCTCATAGTAGGAAAAGCAGAGTTGAAAATAGCAGAGCTGCTTGAGTTTCAGGATCCTGGTGTTGTTCATGCTGGTGCACTGTCACACTGTACATGGGCACTTATAGGAATAGTTACACCTGTGCTTTTCCTACCATGACAAGTTGAAATGTCTGCTGTGAAAAAGGCCTATGGAAAAACAAACATGTTAAAAGAGCTCAGACATTGTGGACTTTGTTTCTTGTCACACTGTAAATCCAACCAGAACACTCACACCGGTCGAGGAATTGATAATAAATAAATATCATCAATTCTGAGTGTTATATCAGCCTTTTCCACCCATCATTTTTCCATCATGATTTGTAGATACTTTGGACAGAGCCACAGCTGCTGAAGTCCCAGTGGTTAGTAGAGATGGAGAATGAGATATGTGGGAGAGGAAGCTGGAATGTTAGTGGGCTACTATTGCTGATCAAACCACCTGGTCAGACCACTCACTACACACACACAAACACACACACACACACACACACACATGGCCATGCTTGCACAAGCACATCCAGCTGTTGATTATGTCAGGATGGGTACATTTAAGGCTGGTCTTGGCACCAGAGCCAACTGAGAAAGAAAAATGTATTTAGAGCAGAGCTTTCAGGGTTCAGTTTCAGTTTGAGAATAAATCCATGAATTCACTGGAAACCAGGTCATAGCTTCATTCACACACTCAACTAAATACTTTTTTAGGAACATAAGCAAAAGGAAGCCAAATGAAACTTAACTGTGACAGCTGAAATGTGTCTCTTTCTCTGTCTCTGTCTCTGTCTCTGTCTCTGTCTCTGTCTCTGTCTCTTTCTCTGTCTCTGTCTGTGTGTGTGTGTGTGTGTGTGTGCATGCATGTGCGTGTTTGTAGCGGAGTGTGTGAGTAGTGTGCCACTGTCCGACAAACTTCCTGTCCAGACAGGAAATGCATTCTTTGGTATGTGTTCATCAGTCTGGGATTGTGTGTGTTTGTGTGTGTGTGTTTGTGTGGAGACAGACAACAGACCTGTCATGGTACCTCGCAACAGCCATCTGTGGAATGCAGCCCACTTCCCTTTCTACTACAGTTCATCTCCCGTCAGGTCTGTGATGGACAATATATTGTTTACCAGCATTTATACCTGATACAACCAACAGAGTGAGGATTCCTATTCTGAGCAACAACAAAGTAGGTTAGCATTAGATACAGTTTTGAGTTTACAAAGTGACCTGTGATTGGGTCTACTGGGAGCATCCTCCTATTCACATTAACCTATAACCTGTCGTGCCCTCAGTAATGAATGTTCTCAGCTGAGAGCGTGTGGAATGCTAGACATCAGTGTGTTTTATGTTTTAGAACAACAAACATTACCTGTTTTTACAAGAGGCTGCATAGAGGAGCTGAGATTTTCTATGATGCAATGAGGTGCAAATTACAAATTACTGTCTCTTCTCTTCATTTTCTTGAAATAAACAGCCCATAATAAGTAGACTATAAACTTTAGTGATGAATTTAGTTGGAGGTGTATATTCTGCTCACATTCCACACGTGTTTGGAATTAATAAAACCAGTGTCTGAAAAAGAAAAACCCATTTGCCAATACAGTTTAACAAATTTATTTCTTAAACATAAAGAACCAATATTTACACTACACATTCCCCTAAGACAAAATAGTAAAAGTAGCTTTCAGGCAACAAATGAGCAGAAGTCATCCAGCAAACAACAACTTAGCATGGCAAAACTGTACAAAAAAAACCATTTACAGTCATCAACAAACATTCACTGTACAAAGGAAACTGTGGATCAAAATGAAGCTCTTGAAACAGAACCACTTGGTCTCACATTTGCATCAAAAGGAGTTTTGTGCCGACAGAGAAGAAGAGGCCTCCCATCCTTAAAGCTAGTAGTCGGTTTTTATCGTTCTTCAGAGGCCTTGACCTGAAGCCAAAGCATTAGATCACTGTTGTTTAAGTCCAAAGCCTGAGTTCATCTCCATAATAAGTTGTGTGGACAGTGCAGGACTCATAGTCTAAGCTAACAGTTAGCATTCTATATCTACATTTACAATACAGTGCTGGTGTTGCAGCCATACACGGATAAAGCTACATAATAGATCCTTTTATTGTGAACCCATATTCCGTCTTGTCATTAGTACATCAGTTAGAACCAAACTGACGTCTTTGCTTTGGTCTGATCAAGAGCTGCAGAGAAGGAAAGAAAGAAACAAGGTCAAATCATTATTGTGATTGTTAACATCTATTGCACAAGTTGGAATACATGTGAAGTGTGACAAATACTTATAGCTGCATTGTTTTGTGGTATCTACCTGAGTCATATGCCTCCAGAGATCCATGTAGGGCTGAAGGGGTCCATGAGACAGAGGTGGCCGTTGCAGGACTGTTGCTGCTGGGGTCCATCTCTGTCTTCACCCCCTCGTTGTGTGAGGAACTCCCTGTGTTGGCAGCTGGCTGGTTCTGGTTCCTAACACCAGGCAGCAGCAGTGGATTAAACCTGGGATCCAATGCTGCGCTGTGGGCTGGGTATGAATGGAGCATTGAGTGGTGGTGCCGGGAGTGGATATGGGCGTGGGGGTGAGGATGGTAGATGTCATGGACATTGGGGTAGCCGCTGGTGGTCTGGGGGTTCAGGCTGTAGGTCCAGCTGTCGGGGAGGGTAGCCGGAGGTGGGAGGCTGGCCTGGGAGAGCACGTGGCTGGCCCACAGAGCTCCATCTGGGTGGTTGAAGGATACGGGGCTGGGGGAAAAGTCTGGGTGGACTGAGACAGAGACTGATGGGAGGCAGGAACTGGTCTGGGATGGATAGGTGCTGCCACTGTTCCAAACAGAGCCGCTCTGGCCCTCAGAAAGAGAACCACCATCTGCAACAAACACACCACAAAGATTGTAATGCTTGAACATGTTTCTTTGATCTTCAATATTTTAAATGCTTTATAAATAATTTCCTCTGTGAATACTATTTCAGATTTGCTGCCCCTCTCACCTTTCCATATGCCAGCAGTGGCTGAAGCAGACTGCTGAGTCACTCTGATTGGCTTGGTCTCGCTGTTGAAGGTGCTGGACTGACTGAGAGCCCGGGAGAAATGCTCATCGATCACGTCACCGATGTCGCCTTGGAAGTACGTGAACAAAACGCACCGGGAGCTCAAGTACTCTGCCTCTGCTGGCTGAGCAGTATCCTTCAGCTCCGAATCAGATGTCAGTCTGCGGCCTGACTCGCCTCCAGGACCGTGCTGGAGCCCCTGATCCCTGGACAGCATCCCTCTTCCTCCTCCTTGCTGCTGCTGCTGCTGCTGCTGCTGCTGCTGCTCCATACACTCCTGCATCTTACTGTAAACACTCAGCTTCCTCTGGAGGGAGAGACAGACAGATCCAGATAGAAAAGACTTTATATTTTAAGATCAGCCAGTTAAATCAACATAGAATACTGAGCAAAAATCTTACTCAGTGAAACAAAATGTTACTTTAGGTGTTTCATATTTAAATAGTGTTTACTCTTCATCATCACATGTCGGCGTTTATTCGAGCTGGCAGCAGCTTGGGAGTTGTGTGAAAACAAGTTTCTTTTTTCCCATCCCGCATTCCAACTATTTGTAAAGCCCAATGTGCCGCGTCCACATTCCTGAGTGACTGACCGGCTGTCATTACATCACCGTTTGACCACAGGATTAATAGTTCCGTGTCATTACGCCTGACCTGCGGTGAATGCCGAGCCCCAGACTGGAATTTAATCATTCAAAACTGACACTGAAGTTAAGAGGTGTGTGTGTGTGAGTGTATGAGACGTAGCCTAAAGAAAGTTTGGGGTGATGTTCTGAGCAGAAGTCAGAAAGCCCTTAGGTGAAAAACGAATTGATTTTAGGGCTGGTGACGTTGTCCAGCTTCTCTGTGGTAGCCTGCATGCAGCTTACTCAGTCTTACAAACTCGTATTAGTGTCTTAAATAGTTATTGCTATCGGTTATGCTGTGAAAATAAAGTTTCTCATACTCACTCACGCTTCTTACTAGATCTCAAAAAGCCAGTGTCAGTGCCCCTCAGCAGCGGCAAAGTTTCAACGGTGAGTGTCTCACCTGTTGTTGCTGGTGATGGTGGTTGTAGTACGTCGCCTTGTACGCCGCTGCAGGGAGGTAGTGCGCTCCATAGCTTTGGTGGTACATCACATCCAGGCAACTCATAGCGACGGAGCGGAGCGGTTAAAAAGTAGAGAAGGTCTCTGGAGAGAAACGCACACAACACAGCCGAGGGCGACTCTCCCTGAGACTTCAGACGGGTTGTATCCTCCGAGCCATCGGCCCCTCCATATATGCCCAAACGCATACAATGGCCATGTCCTCCAGTTTGCATACAGACAATGCGCCTCCCGCTGTGCGCTCCACCAGCACCACCCGGGACCACAAAATGGATCAAAACGGTATGACACACACGCACTGTATCCGACAAAAAAAAAAAAAAAAACACCCTTCTCTCTGACAAGTTTTTAGACCGCTTCTGATTGGGTGAGCATTCCTTTCCCTCTTTTCTCTCTTTCTGTTTTGGAGGGGAGTTATATTAAGAGAGGGCTGGGGCCGTTTACGCACGCCCACCAGGGAAGGGCCTGCATGGCGCAGTGGAGTTTAACAAGGCACCAACACAACTATGCCTCTAAAGGTTCTGCTCCTGGGGGCACCCATTCATAAAATTTTTAATGCACTCATAGTATGCTGCAGTTGTATGTCATATTAAGACCTCACGGTTCATAGCAGAGACCTCTGACCTCAGGACTGTGTCAAAGCTCAGAATCAGGGCCATAGCCAGGAGTTTGGAAATGTTGAGGTCATGAGCCCAATCTGCTCCACCCAGAAAATTTTGACCAAACACCAAAATGTCACAATATCATTTAACTTTTATTATTATTATTATTGTTATTTTTATTATTATTAATTTTGTTAATAGTTTGTTGTTGTTTAACTTTATTTTATTTCCCAACATTAGGTTGTTTCAAAGCTTTATTTGCAGGGAATAGATTTAATTCTTCAAAAAGCTGATTTAAATGAAATGCACTGAACTCAGTGAGAACAGTGTGTCCTCTGCAGCAACAGGTGATATTCAAAGGCAGGTGCATTTAAGTCAGTCAAAATCATTTTTAAGGAACTGTTTTGATTCTCACCCTTGAGATGAAGCTTTATGGTGTCCACAATGAAAAGCAACAAATCAAACAAATACAACCTTTAAAATTCTTGCTAGGTGTATTTATTGTTGACCTTGCCCCCCCCCCCCCCCCCCCCCCATGGTTAAATAATTGTGATTGTTGAGGTCATTCATCACTGCAATGTCTAATGTGACTGTTCCTTGTCAGTTTTCCCTCTTTGAATGAAACTCATTGACTTAGTTGAGCAGTTTGCTGCCACCTGTTGGTGATGTCGGTGACATGACATGAGTTGTCAGTTTGTCCTTCAAGGACACATGATGTAAGCCACAGAAGACACATCCACATCATCTACGCAAGAAGGAAATGTTATTTGCCAGTTATTTGCTTTACGCAGATTAACTCGTTGTTTTTGCCAGTTCAGTGGTCTTGGTCAAATATTAATTCTTACAGTTCTTTTCTACCATTACACCAGTTGATAATACGGTATGTGCCTCCACAGATACTAGTATACTAAATACCATGTTTCACTCTGAGCATACTGCCTCCCACTGCACTACAGCAAGCGACAAGCATGCCGTGAAAGGCAGAGAGTACATGTGATTACCATGCAACTGAACCAGAGAAGAAGATGAAAACCTGAGGGGTGATAACTCTCTGCAGCATTTTTTCCCACATGGAAAAACTCTCAACTGTATGTTGACCCCTGCTTAATTTCAATGATAGCTTGATCAACTGCGTTGTGCCTGAGCCTACTGCTAAATTGTGCTTATGTAAAGGATATCACTATGCATTATCTGACCTTTTCTATGGGTGGAAGCACTTCAAGCCTTTCCCATTTGCTGCAGGGTTGGGGAGGTGCTATGTCCACCTTTCCACTACTAGTGCTAGAAAAACCTGTGAAAAACCTATTAAAATTTACTGAAAGGACAGAAAGGTGGGGGTTCATCAATAATGAATTGTCTATTGCTGCAGAAAGAACTGTAGGACAGCATACTGTATCCCAGTTCCTTATACACAAACCTCCAACTGGGTTTGAATACTTACAAATAATAAGACAGCTCTAAGAATCTTGAAAAAATATATATTAGCCATACATTATAAAGACTTTACATTTAAAGTGGGAAGCCACGCTAACATCATTACCCTGTGAATGGTCCATCCTTTTTGCAAATGTGAATTGGATTTAATTTAACATTTTGGCAGATGTTTTTATCTAAAGCAACTTACAAGTGAGGGACAACACTAAAGCTTCAGTGCAGTAGGTGACCTTTGAGTACTAAATCTGTTCAATAATGTGAAGTGCCAGGAGATCAGGTAAAGAAGTGCACAGAAAGTGGACAGTAACTACTGTTAGAGGTGTTAGGAGGAGAGGTGCTCTCAAAAGAGATCAGTCTTCAAGATTCTTGCAATAGAGAGGGATGCCCCCGCTCTGGTATTTGGTAGCTCGTTCCACCATTGTTAAACCACAAACAAGAATATTCTGGACTGTGATCTGGCTGCCATCCCTGCACATAAGGCAGGGATGGCAGCACTCCTTGGAGGAACACAGTGGCTGAGAAGCAGCATAAGCGTGTATGCTAGAATTTACGTAAATGGGTGCAGACCCAGAAGTCACTCTTTAAGCAAGCAACAGTGACTTGAATTTGAATCAGGCAACCAAGTGGAGATCAGGGCAGTGGAGTGACATGTGCCCTTTTAGGCTGATTAAAGACCAGATGTGCTGCCACATTCTGGACCATCTGTAAGTGTTTCTCTGTTTGTGAATGCAGGCCAACCAGAAGAGCATTACAGTAGTTGAGGCAAGAGATCACCATGGCATCTACCAAGAAGTGGGTGGTGTGCTGAGTAAAGTAAGGCCTGATTTTTCTTTTGTTGTGCAATGCAAAGTGGTTAGGGTTAAAGAGGTGGTTAAAGACAGCTGGGCATCAAACATGACGTCCAGGTTTCTCGTGATCTTGGTTGGGAAGAGAGAAAGAGGCACCTTTGATGTTGCTATTGTGATGGAGAGATGGACTGACCAGCATAACTAAGACTTCAGTCTTAGTGAGGTTTTGTTTGAAAAGATGTTTAATATCTGAAGGTGATATAATGAAGGTGGTGTTTCCTCACCAATGTGGATATATCTGAGAGACAAGCCGAGAGACAAGCCAAGATCTGTACTGAGACCGTGGGGTTATCTGGTGTGAAAGATAGGTATAGTTGGGTGTTGTCAGCTTAGCAGTGATATGAGAAGCCATGCGAGTGGATAACTGGACCCAAAGAGATGGTGTATATTGCAAAGAGAAGGGGCGCCAGCAATGATCCTTGGGGAACCCCTGTGGGGATGGACTGAGATAAGGATGTTTGTCCTTGCTGTGACAAATCAAAGGAGCATCCAGTGAGATAGGATTCAAACCAAGAAAACACTTTGCCCAAGATGCGCGTATTGGACAGTGCAGACAGTCGGATATGGTGGTTCACTGTGCCAAAGGCTGCTGATAGGTCCAGCAAGATAAGGATTGAGGAGCTGCACCTCTAGCTGCCCTTAGGGCTTCTGTCACAGACAACAGAGCAATTTCTGTGGAGTGACCGCTCTTAAGCCTGACTGATTTGGATCAAGGGTATTTCCTGTAAAGAATTCTGGTTTCCCACAGCCATTGGAGCGTTTATCACATGTGTAATTGCTGGCAGAGGGGTGTGAGATGTGGCTTGGAGGAGGTTGGCGGGAATTGGGTCCAGTGCACATGTAGTAGGACAGTTACCAGTCAGGAGTTTTAACACATCGTTCTTACTGAGAGGGGTGAATGAGAGAAGTGATACATCATTGACTTGGGAAGATGGAGACGCACATGTAGTGGGTGTGCTACATGTTACACTTTTTGGAGCCTTGCTTTCAGCTAGAGGGCTGAATGAGGAAGTTGATGAGCTATTAACTGAAGGAGTCAGAGAAGGGCATGAGAGCAGAGGATTGCTATATGTTTGGCTGCCAGTACACTGCCCTCAGAAAGAGGGCTGACCATGGACAGTGATGTGTCCTTAACCTGGGGAGATGTCTCTGAGTGATTCAGAGAATTGGCTACTGATGGCCACCATTTTTTCAATACAGACAAAGATATCAGTTCTCATTTAGTAGAAAACATAATTGCTGGATGGTAACAAAGGTAGCATAATTTTTGAATGAATGAAAGGGTGGATGGCAGATGTAAATGTAAACAATCATGTTGTGTCTGGAGTCACTGTGAGCTTTTCTCTGTGTTAAACTGTGTTAAGCCTGACCTTAACAAAGTGCCCAGTGTGTCTAAACATAACCACAAAGATGTTTAACAATGCTGTCATTAAAAACATTTCCACATTACTAGAGAACGTAATCTGATCAAAATTACATTTTGTAAAACATATATATACTCTTGCAGTTCAGCTGTGTACATACATAATTTTTTTTTACCTCTTGTCCCTGTTCAGTGAGCATATATCAATGTACTATGTCTCAATACCAAGGAGTCAATTCAAAACACTCAACCTTTCGGGGTGTAATAAGGGCGAATATTCTTTGAAATGAAATACTTTTGAAATCTGTAAGTGCTCTGCACTGACAATTAAAACTTTTGAAAGTGTATGTCCTTAACCCCTCTACCATCCTTGGGTGCTTTGGTTTTCTTGGAGAGAAGGCTGGCCTTGATGTTGTCCAGATTACATAGTATGAGCAAAAGTGATTTGTGAACAAAAAAGAAAAAAAAGGTAACTAATACAGCTGTTGTGTTTGACATAAAAAGTGTTTATTTAAACATGAGAGCCAGCTCCATCTTATACAAAAGCAACTATAACATACCTGTATTTTGCAGTCCTCTCTGTAAAAATTAAGTTGTTTAGACATGTGCTTTTCCTACTGTGAGTTTTTTTCTGCTATTCCTCTAAACACATTATTTACAATAGCCTACATAATACAGACAATTGATAGAATTTAAGGTAAAAGACTTGTGTATTGTATGAGAGCCATTTAAAAATAATATTTGAAAAAAAGAATATTTGCATTTACGCATTAACGCGAAGCGACAAAAAACAATTATTAATAGAATTATTATAAAAAATGCTTCAATGTCTGTATCAGAGACATATATTTGTCACACTACTTTTCATTTTAATATTCTCATTCCTACCTTTCACCAGATCACGATCACGTCTCCTAAATGTTTAGGAAGACAAGATTTATTATCTATTCCATGATCAGCCCTGCATGCTCTTGTTGCCACGTTTGATACTTGAGTTGCCAGATCTGATGACAATTCAAGGACTATGACAACTTGGTAACGTTAAGCCATAATTTTCACTCATGTTTCATTCACTTTGATTTCATAAAGAGAGCGTGAATTATTCAGCCGCAAGCTGAAGGGGCTGAAGTGGGGCAGCATTTTGGAAGAAAGTGACTTACACAGGAATAACAAAAACATTTTTTTTGTTCATGATCGTGATAAGAAAAAGTTACAATTAATATCATTAAAATCTCTTCAGATAATAAGGGTGGAAAACTGAATCAACATGTTTATGTACTCCTTTGTAATTTATTCAAATTGCAATTTCTAAAATGTCAAACATGCAAGCTCTCTGTGTGTCTCCCAGAATATTTGAAATGGTGTTTAAAGAATAGTAATAGCCAGCGTGTGCTGAATTCACTAATTAATTCCACAGAAAATAAGCAAAGAAAAAAATCTCTCACAACAGACATGCAGAAAGGTGACTGGAAAGATTTTAATAAACAGTCAGTATCAGCCCCATAAATCATTCAAATCCTGCTTTCACCTGCATTTCCTGACCTGACAGATTGCTCAGTGTGACACTGTCAGCAGACAAAGAGACTGATTATAAAAATCATGCAGAGACGGCAGAGTTTGTCCACGTCTCCATCTAGTGTTCTCATACAGGAAGTCTCATCACTCGCCGTCTCTGCTTTGGAAGTGGGGCAGTGGAACACTCAGAGTGATGCCTAGAGACAGTGCAGGAAGTATCAAACACACTGATTTAAAGTGGTATCGCATACACATTTGCGCACACGCTCATGCCATCGTGCACACTTGATAGCACATGTTACAACAGACACAAGTTCTCTGACGCAGACCCTGGACCTCAGGGGTTTTCCAGCAAACATCTGGAGCAGCCTGTGCTTCCACTCCTCTGCTCCTTAATGAGGCACAGAGATGATTATTAGTGGATCTTTTAGAGGGGATTATGGAGGGAGGAGAAGGGTATAGTACTGAAATTAAATTGGAGTTAGAGAATTGTTTGCTTTTCCTGCTGTGCACCCCTCAAAGAATGAGGGACACCTCCAGTGCTTTAGATCTAAAGAAATTTTACATGCTTAATAAACTTTAGATCACAGACAAATTTCAGTGAAACATTCTTCTCTGGGAAGGATGATGTTTTGGGGGTAAAAAAAAAAAAAAAACAGGTCACAAGTGGTGTGTCCCAGATCTAAGTCTCAGAGGTAAAATAAGAATTTAAAAAAAACACTGAAATTCCAACCCTTCAAGTTTTGAGACACTGACAATTAAAAATATTTTCACCAGTGTTAATGTACAACGGGTTTATAGTCAAACTCCCTTTCAGCAAAAAGCGCAGTATCCTGCCAAATGATTTTTTTTCTAATTAAAAGATCGATCTTTTTCAACCTTACACTGCAGCCCTGATGAGGCAGGTGTGAGATAACGCTGAGTGCTGCTGATGATGATATGTCGCATTAAGCAGAGTGCAGCATCATGAGTTTTGTGGTGTGGTTGCTCTCATTCTTCTGCCCTGGAGAGAGTCTATAGAAACACACACCTGCCCGGGCTGACTCTCTGGACAACCTGAAGATGTGGATGACAATGGTGATGATGATGAGGGTGCGATGCACAAGGCTCTGGCACACAATCAGGCAAATAAATGAATATGGAGCACATGCTTTCATATGCACATGCATGTCTCTTTACTATGCATTAGTTTGGATTCTCAACAGTCATTTCTAACTGGACATGCTAATATTTTTTTTCGCATTTAATATTTCAAATTTGATAATTGCCCTTCCTAAAATTACAGTTTTTATTTTAGTGCTTAATCCAACACAACAACACTAAGACAATGTGGTAGTGTTTAAGTCTGCCCTCGCCCGGTGTCTGCTGGGATTGGCTTTAGCCACCCCGCGACCCTATACGTAAATAATGGATGGATGGAAGATAGTGTTTAAGTGATGGCTTTACAACACCGCTCATTTAATATTGAATTGTCATACACCTTACATTTTCAATTTTGTTTTTAATCTCTGCCACATTAAGAGTACTCCAATGATGTAGTATTACTACAACATCATTGTGCTCTGTAAGATGGACCACAATTACGGTTGGACGATACAGCAATAAAATGACTCACAGGCAGGTTTGGCATGTGTAACAGATGAGGCCTTTTATTCATCCCTCTTCAGGTGCAAGCATCACCCAGCATCAGAACAGCAACACACAAGTTGTTAAAATGGTACCTTTTTATACTGTGTATTGGCTAATGACCTCGGGAGACTCCACTCACAGGGATCCAGTGCCTGCTCACATATTAACACACCTTTCTTTTCTTGCAACCACACACACACACACACACACACATATCCTCACACCCCCATACACACGTTCACCTCCTCGCTACCAAACGAAACAAAACCCCACATTACATCTACTACAATAAAATACACATCTCTAAACCACCCTACACCAATTTACACTTGGTTACCCCAGGAACCATAAAACATGGGGTCCATTGTCTGGGGAAGCCTTTTGCCTGAGCACCCTGAAGACAAAGAGACTGGTGAGTAGTTAACACACTCATTGCACCTTCATATATTTATTGCACATACTACATATTATATCAACCGTTACATTCTTTTGGCTCAACTCTAAGCTCATTGTTTTATTCCTTAAAACATGGCTGCACATTTACTCCCATGACCCTCTCTTTCAGGTGGAGCTGTGTGGCCTACACAGCACCTGCCATCCAATCACAATTAAAAAGTAACATGGATAACTATGATAATAACTATGGAGACAAATATTCCAATCAATAGTGCAAGATCTAGCCATACAAATGTGCAAAATACAATGTTATCAAATGTATTGTGCAAATCTTCAATAAAGTGTTGTTGTTCCTATTAAAGGCCTTGTGCAATTATTGAAGTGCATGTGTTTCCATACCCCTAACAGTCAAAAGTGCATGGTGCCATATTTACAAAGTCAGGTGATGAAGCGCTCTTTGTCACATGCTCATAATGGACAAAGACCAGAAAAAAAAGTATCAAAATTGATGCAGAACCAAAGATATGATCTTATTTTATTTCAGGCATTATTCTTCATTGTCAAAACCTGGAGCCTACATTACCCACAATGCAACTGCCAATGGTTTGGAGATTCAGGTGTGCAAAGGGCATGCTAGTGTAGCCTCAAGGTGCTAGCCTCAAGCAGAGATAAGAGGTGGGCTACAGAGGTCGGGTAAGCTCACTTCTTTCCAACTTTACACTACCATGTTTTTTGGCCGGACTGCAACAGTGGGGTCAGCCCTATAATCACAAATGTCTGTGAGTGACTGAGTGAGTGATCATAGCTGAATGATCATATTTACAACATTGGTTAGCCAAATGCCATGTGATTGAGTTGAAGTTACCCACTGGTCACTGCTCTTTCAAACAGAATTTCTGAGGGAGACATTTGTAGCCTGCAGTGTTGCCAATTTTGCACATCTGCTGTTAGATTTTGAGACTGAAGTGCAACAGTGGAGCGGGACCTTTATTTACCTGAACTTCTGAATGTAACAAGCCTTTATTTCTAATTTTCTCTGTTTGATATGTATGATTGGTCATAGCAGTATTTTGGCGCGAAGCCTTGTTTTGATTTGCTCCTCTTAAAGCCACTACATTATGCATTTATTCAAACTCAACACTTCCTGTAACCACTTCTGATTAAAAGCTCAAAAGCGTTTCAGTGGATAGCAACCTTTTATAACAGGGCTTTTATTGCTGTGCTGTATTGTGACTGAAACAAGGCTTCGTACTAAAATAGTGGCATAACCAAATTATACATATCAAACAGATGGAGGACCTACTTCTAATACAAGTCTGCCTCAAATAAATGCCTGTTATCTTCTGCAGTTGAGGTAAATAGATGCCCCATGATGTTGCAGTTTTAAAAGCTGCTGTATTAATATTTGAGCATGGAGAGTAGTTGAGAAGCAAACAGATAAAAGGCTGAAACCAGCTGACACCACGCAGAATGCAAACATGAGGCAAAAGGTCATTTATCTACTTTTTTCAAATTCTTTCACATATAATACTCATCAAAACATCTAAACTGATGTGTAGAATTGGTGAAATTCCCTCTTTACGTCAAAGAAAATTGACATTCAGTACATGAAGAGCAAATATGTGGCCAATTACCTAACTGGTGTATTGTATTATATTATATATATTCTATGATTTCACATATACACACATGCTATAGATGTGTATCTGCCTGTACATTCAAGGTGGATATCTGCCTGCTGTTGCTGCTTTAGTAACGCTGTATTGAGATAAACCCCCTTCATCGTGTGTGTCAGAGGTGGGGGGAGGACTGCAGACATTACAGCCTAATTAAAGAATCATTAGTGCATCTCCAAGTAAATGGAGTGATGCAATATGAGTGGATTTTTATTCACTGTCATATCCAGAAGAAAACTCTACTTATACAAGACTGTTTCTAATTTAAAACTATACCATGAGTCTTGATTTATAATTCAGTTTGAATAAGACACAAAACAACATGTTTGGATCGTTTCCACTCCAGCATCACTCTAATGAGCAAAAGACAGTCATTTGTAAGTTAATGCAAATGGAATTTCCGTGTGAAGCCAAAGGGAAAAACACTGTTATAAGGGCTTTTTTGTCAAACAAAAGCCACACACTTTTCCTTATTCATTATCTCAGTGATCTCATATATTCAGTTTTAATTGTTCTTGTCATTATTGCACATTTTATAAATGGAATTGAGAGTTTTAATTGCCAAGACTAGACAAAGAAAAGTACTTCATTTACAGAGTGTCTGACAGTCTGTACCCACACCGTCTGTCTGTTAACAAAGTGACCAGTGGTTCCCGCAGTCTCAATGCTGACCTTGCTTAAAAAGCAGATAATTGCTTCATCCTTCCTCCAGTTTTAACTCATATTCTGCATGTGTAAAGATAATGGAAACTGCCCAGGCTGCCCGGCAGAAGTTAATGAGATGATGGAGACTCAAAGACAGGGTCATATTTATTCACATTCATTCACCCCCCACCACCCCCCAGTATGGGCCAATCTGGGAAAAATTTTCCTCTAAAACAAAAGCTGGACATGGATTTAAATGCGAAACCTGAAAATCCACAGCAAATTGCAAAAATATACTATTTATGCAGAACATTTGTATTTATATTTTGCTTATGTGTGAAATTAAGCTTACACATTCCTTTCCTGAACATTTAGCACTATCACTTTTCAGAGGTAAATTTTGATGCCTGGTTTAAACAATGATATGGGGAAGAATGTCAAATAGTGTCATATTATCTGTGACTGCAGTAACATCTCATACAGACAGGGAATAAATGGAGACACTGGAAGCTTCTTTCAATGTGCTGGTCTGGTCTTGTGTGAGATCTTGCTTTGGGGATCCAATCATTGTTTCACCTTGGCAAAGACTACTGATATCACTCTTATACAATAATGGTTATTGCTTAAAAATGCATAGTCTTTTTACTTTTCATAAGAAATAAATACTAAATTGAGATATGACATGAAAACTATTCAGATCTGCTGCATATTTCCTTCTAGCTTAGTCTTATTTCCCCTCTTTTGCAATAAAATGTTGTGCTTATGCTGTTTGTTTCAATTCAATTCAGACAACAAATAAGTTAGAATAATAGAAATACCAGTGAGTAACCCATTGCACTGGAGATACTGAATAAGTGTAAGGAAAATATGAAACAGAGGCTTTTTCTTTTTTTAACATTTAGTATTTAATATGAACTCACCTTATGCACCTGTCCACCTCTCCTTACAAACATCACTGACTCCATATGGACACAGGATTTGCATCTCATTTTCCTTTCTCACACATGCACTTACTTACTTCTCCAAATATGCCATTCAGAGTACAGACATCCACAACACTACTGCATGTACAATATGTATTGTCTGTACAAGTATATCCATGCACTACATATTGGATATGTGTTTGTCAGCGATCTGACCTCCCAACTTTTTTTCTGTTTTCTCCTCACACAACTCCTCAAACCACCTTTGCAGAGTGAAGAACTTGTCCTCCGTTGCCCTTCCAGTTGTAATGACTCTAATTCCCTCATGCTAATGGTGTGTCTGCGCCTCAGCCCCTGCTGGGACCACCAGCCTACTTCTTGTGGTCACAGCCTGGCCCCAGGGCGAGGAGGACCACAGACTGCAGAGACAGAAGAGTGAGAGAGAGAAAGAGAGGGCGATAGAGGGTTGTGGTTTGATGCATGTAGGATCTACCCTCAGACAGATTGGCCTCCTCAGGCAAAAAAGACCTGTGGATAAAAGAGGGCGTCATTGAACCGTGTGTGTGTGTGTCTCACTGAGTGTGACATCCAAAATTGGCGCCAGCAGCGGATTTAAACAATAACACCTCGCTGTTTGACCTTACTCACAAAACCAACACCAGCACATGTTCATATGTATAACTGCCACACCAGCATCTAAATGCTAAATCTGCGTGCTTGTTTGTTTGTGTGTGTGTGTGTGTGTGTGTGTGTGTGTGTGTGTGTGTGTGTGCGCGCACTTTGTGGGAGGCTGAGGCAGTTGGGGGTAGCAATGATGATGAGCAAACACTACAGGGGAGAATAAGCTCTCATTACCCACAATTCCCTGATGCTGCACTGCGCCGGTGAGCGCGACTAGATTCGTCCCATGGGCAGAAATGAGTGGAGTCACTCACTCGATTTATTAGACCATCCTAAACTCCCCTGCCCTGTGCCTCCCCTGCTGCTATCCCCCCTGTCGTCCTCCTGCCTACCATCCCTCTGTGTCCTCCCCTCTCTCAGTCTCCCGCTATCTTCCATATGTCCTAAACCCTCTCCACCACTCACATAATGAGCGAGAGCTATCAAACTTCTCATCTAGCTGAAATCTCAAACAATTTCCATAATGAAATGACAATTTTAGTGTCATAACCACATAGCCCCTCTCACAGCGGCAGTGTCTAACATTTTCCAATGATCCCAGACTTTTTGAAAACCTTGTAAAATATATCTTCTCCTTTATCTTTACTCATTCCTCTCTTCTTTTCTGTGATTTTGCCCTCTCTTCTTGTCTGTCTTTTATCCCCCTGGTACTCCCAGTGCCTCTATCTGCCTTTCTCCATCTGGATAGCAGTGAAGTATCCATCCATCAGAGAGAAGAAGTGCTGTTGAAATCCCGGGCCTCCCATCACAGGCCTTTGTCTCTCTGTGTTTGCATACAAACATATTTCAGCCTGCTTACATGTCAGTGGCACGAGGCAGAATGCAGCATATAGTCATATCTTATACCCTATTATGATTCAGGATTTATGCCCGATAAATATGGGAATGAAATACACAACCTGTGGAGGCCTAAGGGAGGTTTGTTGAAATTCTATTGCAAATGACAAAATAGAAAAAAAAAAAAAAAATGGCATCCACAGTTGTGCTGATGTGTGGGGTGGATATTGCCCCCCTGTTATTGTAAAAAAAACATAAGGCACCATTGAGTCAGGATTGCCTCTCTTTGTTGGGGTTGTGATGGATATGAAGTTGTTGAGTCTGAGACATTTTGCAATTTGTCAAGCCAAAGTAGAGCAAAAGTTATGTGCAAGTGAAAGTTTATGTGTTACCATAATTTATGTGTCTGAATTACAGTTTGTTTTGGTTGTGAGAATAAATGGTGGTTGGAAACATGGAGCTCTTGCAATTTTTGAGGTTGTTAGGAATAAAAATTGATGAGTGGTTACTGGGTGCAAAATTTGTGTTCGTCTTTTTCAGAAAAAAAAAACCCCCAAAAAAACACTCACGGCTGGACCCAACACTCAGTTTCATTTTTGGAGCACCATGAATGGGTTTATCTATGAAGAGGAGAAAAAAAAATGTTACCAGCGTACAGCAACTCCACAGTCATTTAGTGACCGGATTAGAACGATTTGTTCGACGATACCTTAAAGCTGAAAAGCTTGATGTGCTTTATAGCTGCAACTCCCACTGATTGTGCAGAGATCTCATTTCACACATGAACGTCTCTCTCTGCTGCTTCGAGTGTGTGTGTGTGTCCATACACTCTGTAGTTAGTGCCTTAACATTACACGTCTGCTTGCCTTGGGCTAGATCACAGATAAGAGAAAAAATGTAAGAGATAGAAAGTGGAGGAAGAAGGGGAGAAAGTGGTGCAGAAAGAGAAGCATTCCTACACATTTTATTTATTTATTTTATTTTATCAATAACTTTCCTTTATTGCACTCACTAATACAAACTCTGTTGCACCAATATCCACTACCTATAAAAAGGTAGTGGATATTGTTTTCATTTTTTAATTTTTTTACATTTTTTTTGTGTTGTTTTTTTTTTTTTTTTACTAGGTTTGGGGGTGTCTCTCAAACATTAACCATGAAAAATCTTCACCTTGATGATATTAACAAAATCAGCAATGATAGAAATGAAGCACATTCATAAGGAATCCAAACAGGGAATCCAAAAAAATAAACTCATGTTAAAGCCTTCCTGATCAGAGGTAGAAAAATGACCATATTTGATCCCCAAGCATTGATTTACATGCTGCTATGGTGTAACAGCAAAACCATAGACAGATTCAGGCTTGGTACCTACAGGCCCTCTGGGTGCCTGGGGCGAGATTTATCACCACTGGGGCCCTCTGATGATGAGGCCGTTTAGTGGGGGTCCCTGTAGTCCTCCACTGATTAGCGTCAAACATCTTCCCTAATAACCTTAACAAGAACAACGCCCCAGGACGACATGCCGATGCGTACGGGCGAGTATCTGCACACACACTCACACACATACGCACACCTCCTTGGAGATAGAGAAAAGTGCTAAGGGCTACCCATCCTCCTCTCCTTCTCCTCAAAGTCACCCCTCTCTCCTCCGCCCCATCCCTAACTTGGAATCTCTCACTATTTCTGGGCTCAGATACCCCCCTCCCACCTTGCCCCCTCTCTGCTACCTCCCACAACCACCCACGGAACAGACACACACATGCACTAAATTGAGTTGGTTATGGTTCAAGAGTCTCATCACCCCACATAAAGTTGCTCTCAGCATTAATATGAAATAAAACAATAGGAATATATGAATACATGATGCAGTGTAAGGAAGCCCTCTCTCCTGGAGATAAAGAGGCAAGGAATGAGATTGAGAACAGAATTTATGATACTTTGAGCCATGGGGGTGAATTTATTGACAGTATCACTCTCTGTGGATTGTTTCCTCATGATATTTCTACATGTGTGCTATGACCAGGGTATGCACTGATACTAAGATGCATATTGCATGCCATGTACACACGCACACAACATGCAAAAACCCATTTGAAAGACGAAACAGAAGGGAAAACCAATTAAAACATCAGTTGGATTAAACATCATGTAGATGTGAAAAGTAAAATTCATGCAGACTGTAAATGACAAGTGACCCACACGTCAACATGACTTCATTTGCTTGCTTAACCTTATCATTAAGCAGAAATATTGCGTCTTTGTTTCCAATGAACATTTTATTAACAGTTTTTTTTCTGCCTTTATGCTGCCTTCAAGGACTGTATGGAATATTGGAAGTCAAGATTCAATGGACAACAGTAACCCAAAATAATGGACTTACATCTCAACACAATTTCATTTAAACAAATCTAGTTACATTATATTATTTTGTTATAGCTTCTTTACCAGTGTCTCTGTGCTTGTCACTACTCTCTTTGCTAATGCCTGCATTATATTATTTTTTCATATGATGGATCACCAGCGCAGCTACTATTGGGTTTGAAATATCATAACCATAGACTATGATGCATAATGCGCCTATTTTTATCATATAAACTGTATGGACACATTTCATGCACTGTCGGCCATGTAATGGCAGACAGTAGAGTTACCATTGTCCGGCTTTTTATAGTTTACTTGGTGTCCAATAAAACATAGACGCGACACATGTTGCTGTTCACGTCTGCCAGCAGTTTTCTGATAGTGAATGGGTATTTTACGAGGTACAAGTGAAGGTGGCATGAGAGTCCCGCCGTGACGTCACACGGAGCGGTTGAGTCAGTCAGCTGAGGGAGGAACTCCGGCAACAGAAAAGTCAACCAGGAAACCGAGGCTGCTAAACTGACCTACCGCCCCGGTCGGACGGCTAAACGGCGGTTTTAACGTTAGGAAATACACTATATATCAGTACAGGGTTTGTATTTGGTATTTAAGTTGATACAAAGCAGCGACATGGCTTCCCTTTTCAAGAAGAAGACTGTCGATGGTAAGTTTGCTCTGTGTAAAAAAAGGCTAGCTAACTTGTTTTTAGCCCGGCTGTGTAGTTCCATCTTAAATTAGCTTTCCACATTAAACCTGTTAAACCTGTTCTCGGCCTGAGTCACAAGTTACAGTGTTGGCCGAAGTCTGAAACCAGGCTTAATGTAGCTCAGGAGAAACTGTTCCTGTTGTATAAGGCTGGATTACGGTGCAACTCAGAACAACAATATTGCTGATGGAAATGTAATCGTTAGCTGTGTGTTAACCTGAGGTCCATACAGGAAGGCGGTGTCTTCCTATTTTTTTTTAGCTAAACTAGAGCTAAGGTTACGTGATTGTTCTCCAGTGACTGAATAGAAATCGGAAAATTTGCCCCAGTTATCATAAAAGAAACGTTGAATATGTAATGCCAGACAGTCATCAGCAGATCTAACATTTGTGTTAACCTTATATCATTGGTTTTTATTTATTCAGAGCAGTCCCTTAGCCACTCATTGTGTTTCTTAGTAAAACACTGATTAAACATAAATTTGTGCTTGACACCTTGACTCTAAAGCAACTGCCTTGCTGTGCTGTGAAAAAAAACAACAACCACATTTTAATCTGTTATGGTGTGATAAAATTGTGTAATGTCAGGGCTGTCATGTTGGATATGCTAATTTTAGTCTGAAATGCACAGGTGTCAAAATTCTGTAAAGCCTCTCAATCTGAACATTTAAGTATTTTTCTTCGGGCTAGGTAATCAGCCTCACAAGGTCAAAATGGAAAACCCTCTGCCTCTCTTTGATCAAATTTAATGAATCAAATCAATTATTCTATTTCAGTTACTGATTATATTCACTCACGGGACTGGGTTTCCAGAGGGAGGGTAGACTAAACTTCACCCCTTCTAGACCCCACCTCAACTTATTTGTGTGTAGAGTTCTGTAAAAAGATATTGCAGATAAAAGTATATTATCTGCAGGTTTAAAAATAGGATCTGTTGGTAAAGGTACATCTTTTCACAGCACCGCCTACCTACTCCTCCCATCATTGTCATCCCAGTTTCATACCGATTATCTGCATACTGTACTTACTGCGCTGTCTTACCTCCGCCTCCATGCCAAGCCACTGTCAAGTCTTCCCAGCTGTGACGTTCTGCAGTCCCCCATCCTCTCATTTTCTTAATTTCTCTCATCCCTCGCTCCCTGGACGTAGTTATTTTTTTTCGTCGTTGCCCTGATTGAGGTGGTTGAAGAGGTTTCTGGTTATTTGGCGAATGAAGAGGGGGGGTCGGCTAGATCACACATATTTGTAGGATGATATCCCTCCCACTTTGAGACGTTGGCGGCACGTCACCTTATACGTATACATGTGTGCTCCTCACAAGTGGTCCAACGCAGTGACGTGTCTTGACCGAGTTCATGATTGCTGAACTTTTCAAAAAGAATAAGTATTTTTTGGCAGTGTTTATTTTTTTTTTTCCAAAAAGGGATATTTCCTATTGTATAGCATCTTATATAGAGCTGAATCAATTGTCTGGAAATGTCTTCCTCAGTGCCTACTTTTATTTATTTATTTACCCAATAAAACGTTTAACTCTGCATGTCTTCCCAAAGGACCAGAATCAGTTGTTCTGTAATTGTGTACATCTTTTGTATGGCTGTATGACCTGGAAGAGGGACCCCTCCTCTGTTGTTTTTTCTGAGGTTTCTTTCTTTTTTTTTTTTCTCCATGTTAAAGGTTTTGTTTGGGGGTATTTTTGCATTATTGCCAATGAGGATCAAGGATAGAGGGTGGCGTGTGCAGTGTAGATTGTAAATTTGTTATTTGTGATTTCGGGCTACATAAATAAAACTGATTTAACTTGCCTTCATTAATTAATTTATTTCTGTATTAAGTCACTCTGCATTGTCACTTCATTTAATGCTTAAGCTTTCACTTGAATGGGTAAGTGGTCTCAGACTTTTGGACCCCAACGTAGATGTATACACTGTATATTTGAAGATCCAGAAGCATCCAGTCTGAATCTACTGTATTTATTAAGTGTTAAAATATGTATAGCTGCAACTGTATTTGTTTTCTTTCTCAATGTCCTGAAAGTGTGCCTGTGTGATAGACACAGATTAATTGAGTGACGTCAGGGTCATACATTATCTCACATGACACCACTTTGTGTTTTTATGGGTGGGTCAGAGCTGACTCATTATTGGTGTGAGGTGTCCAGGCACTTCCACAGTTGGCAGTGTCAGAGTGCGTTCTCAATGTGCCGCTGATTACTCTGTGGTATTTTATGTGCATGTGGTTGAGGCACTGAATGTGAGTTGAGGCACTGAATAGATGTTTTAGATTTCTCCCATGCAGCTGACCTAGACCCTGCCCTTTCTAACTGCTCTTCAGCTGTCCATATTTCACCACTGCACATGTTGCACACTGAAAATACCTGGCAAAAAAGAAACTGTAGAGGCTTTGCCTTTAAATCACATAGTGGAAGAGCAAAAGATGGTGCTCCACATTCTTCCTGCTGGTCTTTATATGCACTCTTTGTTCAGCTGTCAGCTTCTGATTATGTCGGCTATGCAAGTCATGAGTGATACCAAATTTTAAGACTGGGACTGTCTTACCAGCACTCTAGATAGTGGTGTGTTTTTTTTCACCACAAACTAAGGGCATGGGTGAAAAGGGGGAATTTTGACAAAGCCAAAGTGTTTTAATTTGATTTTCTTGTGAAAATACACGTGATGTGAAACATGTACATAGGAGTAGAAGTTCATTCATCATTTGCATTTTGGTATTGAGAAAAAGGTTGAGTGTACAGATTTTTAAGATTTTACAAAGTATTAACAGCTCTTTTCCCCCCTCTCTCTCTCTCTCTCTCTCTCTCTCTCTCTCTCTCTCTCTCTCTCTCTCTCTCTCTCTCTCTCTCTCTCTCTCTCTCTCTCTCTCTCTCTCTCTCTCTCTCTCTCTCTCTCTCTCTCTCTCTCTCTCTCTAAAGACATAATAAAGGAGCAGTCTAAGGAATTGCGTGGCACTCAGAGACAGATCACCAGGGACAGAGCAGCGCTGGAGAAACAAGAGAAACAAATGGTGGGAACACACACACACACACACACACACACACCGCATTTTGGGAACAAAATATCCTTACACAAGGCATCTTCCATATATTTCTACGTATTGCATCAATGCTCTATTAAGACCCCCTGCTCTCCCAACATAGATGCACTACATCCATTTCCTGCAATCTGGGATTGAACCTGATTGGCTAATGGCTCTAAATAAATAGACAAGGTAGATCTGGTATAGTGGCTTTGCTTCAGGCAACTGAGACCTCTCTGTCTTACGCACACACTCATACACAATAAGGCTATATTCGCAGACGCACACATTTCCCCTCTCTGAAAGATGAAAGAAGCCAGCTGTGGCCTCTCCCCTCTGTTGTATTAAGTAAATATCATACAGGACATAATTACCTCCTTGGGGAACCACATTTTTATTCCTCATTAATGCTTTCCGCTAATTAGTCTAGTTTTTTAAAGCTTTGTTACACGTTCTGAATAAAAGATACTTTTGTTAAGAAATGGAAATGACCTAAATTTGCAGTTTAGCACAATCATGACTGTCTGTTGCCCCCCACCACGCGTGCTGTCAGTGAGTGTATGCACACATTCACACATTCACAAGTGCACACTGCATAACAATGGCACGGAGCAGAGATTATCCCCTAAAGATCCAAGTACTTTTGAAGTCAAATTGTTCATTTTCCATGTGTTTTTATAGGACTTCATAAATTAGAAAGAAAATGGGAAAGAGAAAGAAACCTGTCATGAAGGTCCACATTCAGGAAATTAGGACATACATAAGTTCTCTGCCAGCTGGGTAAAAGAATTAATGTCCATTATTAAATTTGAATGTAACGCCTTAAAAAGTTGGGCCTTTTCATAATGCATGAAGGTTTCCATTACATGTGTTTTATTAATCACAGTTGTACTTGATGTGGTTTAACGGTTAGATACTTTTTTCTGTTCTGTCAATTCAACATGTTTCAGTAGCTGCCTAGCTGGGGTCAATAGAATATCTCATTTGTTTTATTTTATCTTGGTTGTTAATCTGATTTTAGGTAAAGTTTTGGACCATGCAGACAACATAGTGAATAGTTTGAAATTTGGCTTCCAGAAACAAAGGTGCATTGAAAAGACACAAGATGCTTTCACCGTTTTGCCCCATGCAGGTCCCTAGTTACCACCAGGCAAAGCCGAACAGCCGCCCAGTTGTTTGCTGCATTGTTTCGTAGGAGAGCACTCTTCAACCTTCGCCGCCCCCCCCCCACCTCCTCCCTCCTTTTCTGACAAAGCAGTAAATAAGGCATTATAAGCTTCACATCAGCGGCAGTCCCTCCGCTCTCATCTCTGTCTTTTCCCTGTTAATGCATTCATGGTTTTTCAGATGACAGTGCAGTTGACATTATTATTGTCACTTTGTACCTTTTTTTCCTCACACAGCTTAAATTTTTTCTCTCCTTGGCATTAATTAGATTTTTTTTCTCAATGCAAGCAGACAAAATACAGACTGAGACAAATGCACCTGTTCTGTGTGTGTGTGTGTGTGTGTGTGTGTGTGTGTGTGTGTGTGTGTGTGTGTGTGTGTGTGTGTGTGTGTGTGTGTGTGTGTGTGTACATGTAAGGGACAGGGAGCCAGAATGTCTATTGCTTTTGCACTTTCAACCATTAATAATTGATTATTATTTCCTGAAGAGGATGCTTTCAACACACACACCAGAAATAAACAAGGCATGTTGGAGCTGTTGTATGTAGCAGTGCTTAGAGGCCTGGCTAGCTTACTGTAACCTGGAGCTCCACTCTTCTCTCTTGGGATTCTCACACACATTCATGCCCACACACAGGATCCTTGTGGGCATCAGTGTATTTTCTGATGTTTACCAAAGCTAAAAGCATGTATTTGCTTGCCAGTGAGTAACATTTAATCCGGACAACTGTGTTTACTATGTCTATATTTGCGAACACATTGGTCTCTTGGGTTTATTCTGGATATGTTTGTTTATCAATACATATGTATGCATACATACAAAGTGTGTAAGAAGAAGATATTCTGATTGATGATGAGTGGACTAGAAACATTTTAAACTACATGAGAACTGTATGGGAAGGCCACAATATACTTTCTCTCAGAGTCAGTATGGACTGATATACTATTAAAAATAGAAGTTTGTGTAAAAAGATGTGTAAAAAGCTTTATCCTTCATCCATACTGATTCTCTAAGATCTCAGTGTTTCTTTTGACACAGTTCAACATGTCATGTTGCTGAAAAAGATGGAAAATTGGAGAAGTTCCATGAAGTTTTCCAAAATTCCAACCAAACATGTAAGTCTTTTCAGTATCAGTGTACCTAGTGCTCACATCCTAATCTTTCCCTCTCCAGGAGGCAGAGATCAAGAAAATGGCAAAGAGTGGTAACCGCGAGGCATGTAAGATCCTCGCCAAGCAGCTGGTCCAGCTGAGGAAGCAGAAGAACCGGACATACGCTGTCAGCTCTAAGGTCACCTCCATGTCTACGCAGACCAAGGTCATGAACTCCCAAATGAAGATGGCCGGTGCCATGTCCACCACAGCCAAGGTAAAATTCCTAGGCCCTGTCATTCTCTTCAACTGGTCTGAGGTCAGGTATAAAAATGACATGTTGTTTACATCAGTTTGTAAGAAGAAAGTGCTGCACTGTTAACAAGCAGGAAATACTAATTATTAATATGTGTATGTGTTAAAAGACAACCCGTTGTGTAAAGCAATACCTGCACATTCCTGAGTTTATTGTTTATATGTCTTCATTTTCATTTTCTTTTTTTTTTTGCTCCATGCCGACCACGCGGACCTTACAGATTGATATATTAAAACTGGGCCGCTAGAATTCCTTTGTTATAATGGTTCGCCCAAAGTTACATTAAGGGGACAATTCTAGTTATTTGACATGATGCTGTGTGAGGTACTTCAACATAGTGAGTGTATCACCTGTAGTAGATTTGGATTGGCACCCTCCCAGTTTGGAGAAGCAGCCAGTGCTGACACAGAAGCTGAGTGAACGTTGTGTTGCTGTGGACGGGGCCAGTCACAAAGACGTGTTTTTGCCACTTTAAAAAAAGCCCACAGACAAAAGCCAGTATCAGTTAAAGTGCATGCTCAAAATTGAATATTTTCACCGCTTTATCTTGCCATAAAACAGTCCTTCCCTTTGGCTCTGCATTTTGTGAACCATTGAACTGCTGTATTCCTGCTCATAAGCGCACTTACACCGTGCACTGTACCACACACATTTTAGCCCCTGGCCCGTCCACAGTAGCACATCGCTGAGCTTCTGTGCCAGTACTCCTGGCTGCTTCTCCAAACTGGAGGACGCTTACTCAGATCCACTGCAGGTAAATACACTGACTATGTATAAGTACCTCACACAACCCCACCTCAAATGACCTGAATTATAATTTCAATATTTAAATAACCATTTGATATCCTCTATATTCACTTCACAACTTAGGTGAGTTTCTGTTTTGAACACAAACTAGTTTCAGTGTTCACTTGTATCAATATTTTAGTGTTGTTATTAAAGTATTAATGTGGGATCTGTTCATGTCTAAAACTGAGTCTTGTCGCATTGTTATTAATGAAGTGTGAAAGGTAGTAATTGGCCAGGAGCGATGTACTATACAGAGTCAGGCTTAGCAAACACAGGCGGGCCAAATATAATTAGGCTTCAGTTAAATGGAGTGTGAAGAGGTGGGTGGGTTTCTGTGAGAGAAATTGTGTTAATTGTTTTAGATTGGATGTTTGCAAAACTTGTTCATACACAGACCAGCGTGTTTTTCCTGGAAACAAGAAAAGCTTCATCACTTTCCACCCACAGTGTTGGAAGCCATAGGTTAGCTTGATGTAGAGCACTATGTCAACTCCAGTAAAACGGTGACAGGGATGTACAGTATCTTCTCTGATGTGTGTGGCTCAGCTGTGAAAGTAGGCCATGTTTGTGCTGATCTTTCACAGGAAGGAAGGAGATGAATAATTTGTGAGGTAGTCTGTGCTGTGTTGTTGTAGTATTTATAATATCCAAATGCGCTAATAAATACAGAGCAAGTTAAGCTAATTTAAGCTAATTATTCCTTGGGACACTGATTTGTAAATGTGGAAATCATCTGGAATTGAAACTGCCATGTCTGTATAAAAGGTAATTGAACTTGGCTATTTTTGTAAGAATAAAAGTCCTCTATATGAAGACCATATTAATCAAACTTTAAATTTAGCTGAAGTTAATTTTTTCGCACATACTGTATTACCCTCCTCAACTGTATAGGAACCAACAGGTCCCACAAATTCCAGCATGATGTGAGGTTTTGTTTATTCGCAACACACAACTTTGATTTGTTTCTTTGCTCTCGAGCAGTTCTTACGATGTGTTGTTTCTCCTCAGCAGCAGCTAAAAACCTTCAGATTAATTCTCTAAGTGTCTTTTATTGTGTCAACAGACAATGCAAGCAGTGAATAAAAAGATGGATCCACAGAAGACCCTGAAGACGATGCAGGACTTCCAGAAGGAGAACATGAAGATGGGCATGACCGAGGACATGAGTAAGGACACATGATACACACATGCACACACACAGAAGGAGCTCTGGTATTTACAGGCTTGCCAAAACCAGATTGTTAGGATCTGTCTGAAGGGTGTGAGGAGTGATGTGTTACAATCAGGATTTTGATGACAGTATATATAGAACAACTTTTTGAATTTTTAGTATAAATGCCAACACATAACTATCCATAAATACATATATTTACTAGTTAGAATGTATGAAAATGAAATGTCATTTTAAAAAAATGCTAAGAGCTGCCTCACCCTAAAATCCAGACTGTGACTGAAAATCAATGTGTTTGACTTGCACTTCATTGACCTTATGTCTATCCTCATCTCTTCCCTCCCTGCCTCACTATCCATCCAGTCAATGACACTTTGGATGAGATCTTTGATGAGTCCGGGGATGAAGAAGAATCCCAGGACATTGTCAACCAGGTTCTGGATGAAATCGGCATTGAGATCTCAGGAAAGGTAAGAAATTTAAAATGACAGAGAGAGAGAGACTTCCAAGTTAACCCCCCCACCACCACCACTACCACATATTTTACAGATGTAAAATGGGTTGCACATCCCCAAGCAACATGAACTGAACAATAAGCACTCCACATGTCTTTTACTTGACCGTTAAAATGTATTCCAGCTGCCACATGGTGGGGCTAGCCTTCAGCTCTTCTCGCACTGTAGTGTGTGTTGCTGCCAGGCTGACCATCTGCTGTGTGTCTGGCTCCCCCTGGGGGGCCCCATGAGTTATTACCTCTCAAAACACAACACACAAACCCACAAATTGTCCAATAAACGAGCAAGCAGCTGGAGAGAACAAACAGTCAGCGTTCATAAAAACTGTTTTTGTATTTGGGGATGGTAATTATTTCCTGCTCAATCACAATAAAAGACAGAGAAGATATTGTATCATGCATTTTCTTAGAAAAGCACAACCATAAAGGCTTTCTCAACCAGGCCTCAAGCTGAAATGAAGTTACAAGACTCATTAACTATGGCAGTTTGGAAGAAACTAACATAAGCAAATAAGCAAGCATGTGTTTTTTTTTTTTTTTGTTGTTGTTGTTTTTTTTAACTATCCTTTAATGTATCATGTTTTTAAGAGTCGAAAACAACAAATACAGAGAAACCACTACAGTTTTTCAGCAAATCCAAAGGTCATTTTATAATAGTTTAAATTTGATTATGCCCTTTGGTGGTAAGTGCAGGATTATTGCAGCACAAAAAATACTTGGCTGTTTACTATTTACCAGCAAATCTTTTTAAAGAAGAGATTAAAGATGTTGAAGAAGTTGAAAGGTTAAGTCTTAACCCTGTTTTTTCTTGCAAAGGAATTCATTGTAAGAATAATTTTTGTTTAACTGACGCCCACTTGCATTAAAGTTTAGGTCAGTTATAGAAATTTGAAGGGACATCACACATTAGTTATGCAGTATGAATTGTTACATGGACTAAAACTAACAATTTTCCAGTATAATTGATAGTAATTATGATCAGTCTGACCAGGTTGTTTAGATTTGGCTTTGCAGAGGCAGTACACAGCTGTGCACAGCAGGCAATCTTACAACAAGTACCCAGCTTTGTGTTAAGTTTGAGTTGAGTGTGCCTGCTAATGGGATTTGTCTGCCCATGTGCCTTTTCCAGATGGTGAGAGCTCCAGCTGCAGGGAAGAGTGTCCCTGGCGCCGCCTCCTCCAAACAAGCCACCATCTCCGACGACGAGATCGAGAGACAGCTCCGAGCTCTGGGAGTGGACTAATTGTCATCTTTGTATTAATGTTCACATTAAGAACCAGTGCAACATTAATACTGATTTATACAGACTCTGCCATGGTTCTAATGCTACAGGTGTAACAAAGGGTGCACTCCAACAAACACACACACACACACACACACACACACACACACACACACACACACACATGAAGATGTACATTAACACACACTTATTCTCACATTCTTCAGCAGGTACAGATCATGGAGGCACAACATCTGATCTATTTATGCGAAACAAGAATATTTATCATGACATCAGAGTGGCCACAGCCTGAAGGTGGACCAAGAATAGATGCTTGACCTGAGGAACCACCTACACTGTTGTTTACCACCCATCTCTCTCTTTATAAGGGCTACAGGGTACTTGTGACCTGGGATTTATCTGTTTCCCATCTGCTGTCTTGGTCAAACGTGAGTTAGTCATGTAATCTATCAGCTTTTCCATGACTGATGGACGGTACACGGCCATTAAAAAGAGCTTAGTGGTTGTCAGTAAGCAGATGGAAGTTGTATTTCTCCTACTCACACTATTAACCTGCTGTCTTTGTTGCCATTTGTTTGTTTAAAACCCGTCTGATTTACATTCTCTCTTAGGCAAACTATCCTCATTAAAACATCTCCTGGACAAGTTTTCTGTTATTTTGTGGGTAAAATGCTGTTAATCCTTTGTCATCATTAGAGCATCAGAGATAGGACACACAGTTACTTCACCGTGCAAGTGAAAGGAAGAAAATACATCATCACAGAGTGGATAACTGTTACCACAGATAACAAACTGGTCAAGTTAATTATCATGATTGATAAAATCTAGGTAGTGAAGACAGACGTGTGTGAATAAGTAACTGACGTTGATGCCTTTGGGCAAGGTTAGGGCTGTTACTTGCATGAGATGATGAGACAGATTGATCTGAAGGCAAACTGGCTAGCATCTAATTAGCACCATCGAAGGTCCAATGCTTTATAGATTGTGGGACAAAACTTAACCAAACACAAATTAGGACTAATGAAAGACTGGCATATTAAAGAGTTTTTAATTGATTGTTTGATACTGCTGAGTAATCAAATGAGTTTGTTTTTTTTTGGCTTCTTGGTTGTTGCTTGCTATCTGATTGTGTATTTTATACATTTGGACTTGGGATTTACACAGTGATTGTAGGATGGCACTGGTCCTGCAGTCCCTCTTCTCTTTCAGCTGCTGTGCAGTTACTGTCATTTGTTGTTTTAAGCTGCCTCACTCACAAATGGACACACACACACACTACACCACTGCGACAAAATGATGGAAGTGTTTGCCTAAATGACACTGTGATCCAAGAGACGTTTTCTCCTGTTCAGAGCTGAAGCAGATTCCTTTATACAGTTATCTGTTAATGTCAGCCAGCTTCAGGCTCGATGACAACGACAAGGACATCTGCTCATATTAATGCAGTCTTTATCTTTCTCTGGCCTTTTGTTTCCACACTGATGCCCATTGCTAAAATAAATTCAAATTGTTTCCAGGCATGTATCTGACATGCTCATTTGACAATTCATGTTTTTTTTTGTTTGTAAATCATTCTTACCTCTACCATTTAACACTCTCTTGTGATATTGTGAGCGGAAACAGATTTTGACATTGAGTACTGTCCAATTTGGAAGTTCTTCCTTTTGAAAAGATGTACAGTATGTATACTCATCTTTGTTTCCTTCCTTGTCATTGTAAAGTGACTCTGTAAAGGGTTTATGGCTTTTATAAGGAATAAAGTTTCTTCAGGTACAATGTGGTGATTGTAGAATTTTATGAGCCTCTCATTTTAAAGGACCATGCCACCTGAACTACAAATTATCTACACTTAATGTTTTTGCATTAATGCTGTTTTCTTTTTAATGTTCACATATGTTATATTTTATTTACCCTTTCCAGACACCCATTGAGTCGCAATCATATCCTTATGAACTGCAGACCCTTGAAACATGCCCAAATAGAAACAGTGCAGACTTTAGACTTTTAAAGGTCTCCTATTTTATGAAGTGACATTTCCATTTTTTATTTATTTATTATAAAGCAGGTCTAGCAGCTGTATTAATATTGTGAAAGTATCAAAGCGATCAGTCCGCAGAGAAATGCACACAGCCAGTATTCACACACTAAGCTATCAGGACCTCTGTAACTTTGATGTCACAACGAATCAGTCTACACACTCCAGCCTGCCCCACCAGAACCCATTATCCAACCTTGCAGGAGTTTGTTTCTCTCTTTTTTTAATCACTCAGAAAACAGTCCAATCAGAAGAGAGACTCAGAGCCTCTTCTGATTGGCTTACCAACCTGTTGTTACTCGTGCTCCAGAGAGAAGCCTGAGAGAGATGTAAAGCTACAGTGAGATGGTTTTTGGTACTTAAAACCACAAATATATCTTCTTATGGATATCAACACTTCAAATAAAACAGAGGGAAAGTGCAAAATAGGGGACCTTTAAAATCAGTGTGCAGTTAAATTGCATTATAATGAGTCTACATATACATTTTCATATCATGCAAAAAAAATTACTTCTGCAGAATGTAATAATGCATCATGCACAGTATACAGTATACATTCAGATGTATGAAAAATTGTGATTAGTTGTTGCCATCTTGTTAAAATTAAATAATGAAGTGATATATGTACAATGTTCTCTGGATACATAACAACTGAAGAAAAATACCAAGAGTACATTTGGAATTGAAGAGGTGTAACTTCCAGGAATAGTAGTATTAAAGCTTTGGGCCTCAGTGGCACCGGAACTAACAAGTTTCTCAGTAGCTTTATCATGACTGTACTATGACTTTCTGTGCAGCTTCAAAAATGTGCAATGCAATCTACAACCCTGCTGCATTTATTTCCCCTGACAACACTCCAGTTACACAGCTGTACATGAATCACAGAGGGAACTGCTTGTTTCTGAATTAAAGTGTCTTCTGGCTTTATTCATGAATCCCCAGTGACACCCTCATGAATTGTACAGTTCATGATGTACCCCTGAACTGACTCTCTCTCCTCGTGTATATATTCATAGTGTAATATAATGACATCAGTATAAATGAGAGATGGCACATGGAGGTCATCATAAAACAGGATTTATTTTTTGGCAGGCATGAGTTGAACTGATTTACCTTTCAGTAGCTGAGGCAATTTGTTAGTGCAAAATTTTGCATTAACCAGATATGTCTTAGGCATATTTATATTTTCAATCAAGTTAAATAAAGGCACTTTGTATCTGTCTGACATTCTTATGTGACATATTTTCATTCATTCGTTCTTTCAGCTCTTCCAGACACCTGTTAATGATACCTGATATGAGCTGAAAATCAAGGCCCAGATTCGGTCTGGTGTTAGGTGTTAGCTTGTTTCTTCACTTTACTAAGACGTCCCACATCAGTCATCCCAAACCAGGTCAGAGTCGTGACTGGCTCGTGTTCTTCTTGGTATGACACTTTGTCAAGGCAGCAACAACAAAAGCATCAACATCAACAAATATGAAAAATGAAATTCTATCTTACAACCCGGAAACGGCAGAGCTCAGATCCATTTGACAAAAATGACAAAAAGTTTCACATGTCCCTGACTTCAAAGCATCAATCAAAGAGTTTGTAAGTAGATCAGCATCATATATTAGATCTCAAATAAATAGGTTGTTGTGAAACTTTAAATATATTAATGTTCTGAGCATATATTTATTTAAATAACTCATCATCAAACATTTTTCACAAGACAGTCACAGGTAGTTAAGAAGAGGACACAGAGGCATCAGTTCTAATGCACAAACACATACAACTTATGGCACAAAGAGTCTGCTGTTAAATACAGATGTGAATCTAGCATCAATAATAAAATTCTTTCTCCTGGGGGCGGTATTGCTAAGGTCTGTTTTTAGAAAGGCACAGGGCTGATCGATAGGAGTCCTCATCTGCAATCTAAATTATATCTGCTCTCTGTGGTTAATATACTTTCAGTATTCATGTAGCAAACAAGGCACAGCCAGGATTCAGTACATCTAAATGTCAGGACTGGGAGCTGCAGCATTAAACCTGCATTTTATTTTCACAGTTACAACTTCAAAAAAAAAAAAAAAAAAAAAAAAAAAATTGGCTTGGTTGCTCTTTGACGTTTATATATGGTATGTTTTTTAATAGAACTTTTCTGGGACATATGCAGGTTAAAAAACTGCAAAGAAAAATTTCTATTACAGTAAATAATAAGAAAAACAATATAAAAATGGCGTTTAGAATACTGCAGTAATAGATGTCTGCACAAATTAAAAAGACATTTGCTCCTGACAATGACTCATGTTGTTATAGTGAAATTGTGTTGAAGTGTTATTTTTATATGTTTTTTTGTCAGGCTGATGGTTATAAATTCTCATCTGACTGTTAAATTAGTGAAATAGTTTTAAGTGCGTCAGCAGATGCTTACTGCAGGGAGATGGACGTTTTTTATAACAAGCCTTTTCTATTTCCCGTTTAGTAAAATTCTCCCACTTCACACTGGAATGATTTGAATTAACACATTTTCACTAACAGTGTCCACGAAGGATCCTCTATCTGTGAACAGACTCCCTCTATCTGAACCTTAAATTACGTCATTGGCCTTTGTGTTTTACTCATCTGTGCTATGCAGTTTGGACTGATCTTGGCCAAACAGGAGCTGAGGTTGAGGCTTGTTTTAACCCGTTTCTCCCTTTGCCGTCGGTTGCAGAACCAGACTCTGACCACCTCCTTCTCCAGATGGAGGCCTTTGGCTATCCGGGCTATTTCTTGAGAAGATGGCTTACTTTTCTCCACAAAGCTGCGCTCCAGAGCCTCTTTAGCTCCCAGGCTGCGGTGTGGAACAAGAGACAGAGAGGACACGGGAAGAGAGATTATAAATTTAGATGTATGATATGTTTTGTATGTTTAGTCCTTGCAACACATACCTGATAGTCGTTCTCCGTTTTCTCTTTCGCTCATTCATTCCTATTTTATCGTTGTACAAGGCTGCAGGAAAGAAAAGAAAGTTGTACGTTTAGTGTCCCCGTAGAGAACAGGAACTAACCTAATCTAACCTACTGGGCCTGGGATTTATTGCCAGATCAACTGTTTGTATAAGTGTCAACACAAGACAAACTATGACTTCTCTACGACCTTTACAACAAATATAAATGTCAGCTCTTTAAAAATCAGACATCTCAGCTGTCAGACTGTTCTGTGATGTTCCCTTGACCTTCTTGGTGTGAGAGGGAAGGGAACATACTTCAATTACAAAGAAATATGAACATCTCATACTTCAATCTCTGCGTCTTCTTTGTGAAATCCTGTCTAGTTTTACCTCTTCAGACCTCCAAGGATTATTCAAATAAAACAATCTGAGGAAAGAAAATCACTCTCAACTTTGAAACAGCTTACAGCTCAATGAGAAGTCGTGAGTAGATATTGGTTCATTTCAAGGATTCATGAGGCAATAAGGTTGGGAACCAATGTCTTACATGATGTACAACTTCATAATCATGCAAAGAAAGCCCATGTCTCATTGATCTTATCACAAAAATCAGTTCGACCATATTGAGATAAGGCAAGTAAAGATTACAATGAAATAAATGCTCTAAATGGAGGTTTGATGGAGTGGAGTGGATGTGTGTTATGCATGTTACTCACCACCAGCCAGCTCAGCTTCGTTCAGCCATTTCGCCAGAATAGCCTTGAGTTTGCAGGCGTTCTTAAAGCTCAGCTGTAAATTTTCAAAGCGGCAGATCGTGGTCTGGCTGAACTCTGAGCCGTGCACTGCAGCAAGAGCCTCTCCTACGTTAGTCTGCGTGTAGCCTAGAGGTCACAATGGAACAGAAATACTTTCTTGAATACACTGGGCAGGGAAGTAGCTAGGTGTGTGCAAACACAGAGGCATTTGTGGTGTGGGGTCTAACTGGTGCAGTTGGATGGTGATAATTTTAAGTTCTTCTTAAATCAAGCTCACCAAGTTTGATCCTGCGTATTTTAAAGTCATTGGCAAACATCTCCAGCTCTCGTATCTGTGGGGAGTCCATGGCAGGGGCATCTTCGGGGTCTCGCATGCTCTTCCTCTGAGCGTCGGTTTTCATCTCTCCGACACTGGGGCCCCCAGGGGCCTCATCAGTTGAGAGGAGAGCCGAGGGCAGCGAAGAGAAACCGTGGCTTAATGCACAAGAACCACTACTTAGACCATGATCAGGAAACTTGTACAAGCAAGGAGTAAGAGACCCTGGAGAAAGAGAGCGAGAGAGAGACAGAGAGAAAACTTGAGAGAGGAAAATTAGTCGGTAAGAGACACAAGGGAGACCCTCAGACTGTGAGAAGGGTGTTATTCCCACATGTATCCTGAGAGCCTTTATCTCGACAGCAAACAAAAAGTTTTGACATGCTCCTGTGAGACGCACTGAACTGCTGGGAATAAAAACTGCCTGTTTGTTTGCTCATCACTTTGCCATGATAGGCAGTATATTGTTTTGAATAAGTGTGACAATATGACCATCCCCCCCCCCTCTTGAAATGAAGGCTGAAGCCTATTCAGATCGTTTTTTCTTGATTTGTCTTATTTTTTAATTTTTAATTTTGTCAGTTTTGCAAAACCTCAAGTAGACCGTGTAGCAGTCTCCAGTCAAATAGAGGATGCTGTCACTGGTACATCTACAGCCAGACAGGTACAGGCACTACCACTGATGTGTGAAGAAAAGTATGTTGTAAGGAATGAAATCTAATTTTCACACTTGGGTAAAATCGGAGGAAGCTCCAGTCACTGCTAAAAACAATGACATGAGTCTGAAAGGTCTGAAAGAGCTTGTATCTGATATTAGTGCTTAAACACTGTGTTTTCATGGCCATTCACTTCCTTGTTCATTAACATAATATATTCCAGTTTACCCACAACTTAACCAGCCTCTGTTCTTACTTATTGCTTGTCTCTCTTCTTGTCCTTGGCTTCAGTGTTGCCACACAAAGCTGAGTACTTCTCATACTTGTTCTTAGAAAGGTCTGTATTCAGTAAAAATAAACATGTGCACAATCTTTTGAAACATATTCATAATAGTTACGTAAAACGCAATAGGCTAAAACCATGACATTCAAGATTCTTCATTATTTCTACAGGTGGCTCTTAATGTTAAGTGGTTTGCTGCAGTGGAGCTGTTGCTGTTGCTGTTAGTCACTAGTTTGTTCCTTTTGTTAGTATTAATGACAGATTACTGCCAGAATACCAGATGGCTGGATGACTAATTGTAATTTGGAATATGATCCTCCTCCATTGCATCACTGCTCCACACAGCTGCAGTGGAAACAAAGAACTGCAGTGAATAATTTCATTATTAAATTTGTAATTAATCACATTACATCATAGTCATCATATATGACCAGATGGCAGGCAACACCTAGTGTGTAATAAAAGGCCGACAGCAGGTCCATGATCTCTGTCATGAAGATCACATGCTCTTCACAGTATTAATCTGTCTGAGAGTCTGTCCATAATAAACAATGCAACACTCCCCTCTTGTGTTAGTCGGGTAGCAGTGCAAACTGTATTATGCAACTGTGATAACTGAACTAATGCGATAAAAAGCATCTCTTGTCTAAGTTTCAACCAATCAAATGAAAAATTACAATATGCTGATGTTTTTGTAATATCTTATTTATCAAAGACACTATAAAGGACAAAAGTTCTGTACAGTGGATGTGCACTCGGTTGCAAGTTTATTAGGTACACCTAGCCAAAACAACTGAAGTCTAATACAACAGTCCTGCAATAAGTCTTACCTATATGATGGTCATAATGTTCAGCTTTTATTGAAAGTCTTTTAGAGAGGTGTTAACTTAAATATGTGGGCATTTTGGATGATGTAGTTTTTGTCCTGGTATTTCCAATGTTTCGTCAGTTGTATCTATATCAGTAATGGTAAATATTCAGAGTGAAATTGGTACTTACATAGTGGCTCAACTAATCGACATTCACGCAGGTTTCATCTTAGCCCCTCACTGACTTTGCTCAGAGCAATGACTTATCTATTCGTCTACTCAGCCAATGAGGATGAGCCACAACCCTTCGACTGCTTGCTCCATTTAAACTGACCATGTAGCACACAGCCACATCTTTTCTACTGAGCCTGAGATGACAATGCTGCAACAAAAGCTTCATCTGAGACTCCGGTATACAGGAGGTAAATATTGCCTGACAACAGCAGTGTTTTAGCCATTCTGAACTCTCTCTGGAGGAATACTGTGGCAGAAATAGGCCCTACTGAATCCAATAATAACCCTCTCAATCCCCCTGAACAAAATGGTTGGGCTTCCAAAGTGGAATAAAGAAAAGGATGCTGCCATTGACCTGCTGAATTGTTCAGTCGAACCTATGCAACAGCAGCTGGAGAACAAGGTGGCAGATTCTATGGTATGCATCAGTGATTTTTCTTGTACTGAAGGTGTGGGGGAGAGGCTGGACACCTTCTTCTGAAATCTATTTTTAAGGCTAGGAGGTAAAATCCAAGTATAGTATACAGTATGTCTTCCTTTCTGCAATTGCCTATCATTTTAAACCTTTTTCATAAAGCTTATTGGCTTGCTGCCAGTTAAGATTCTACTGTTATCATCAGCATGAGAAAAAAGTGGGCACCCTGTTAAAATCCCTGCACCTTATTTGTTTACCATTAGGAAATTAGGGCAAAACCCCTCACCTCTGAGGACAACAGCAGTCTCTTTAGGTCCTGGATGATTCAGCTTGAGGCATCCTGTATTCCTCACCATGCTGGAAATGTTCTCGACAATTATGCTGTGGTGCCCACAGCAGTTGTTTCTGTGCTATGGAGACTGGGCGGCGAGCCACTTTCAAAACACAAGTGGGCTCAGTGGATTTGTGAGAGCACATCACAAGCCTTTGTGTACAAGCACATGGACCCTACAGCTGCTATACATGTGCACCACCCAAAGAGTCCAGCAGGGTGAGCAGCTTTATGCTGAGCAAATACAAATACAGCAATTTATTTACACATCCAGCAGATAGGGAGAGACAATAACATTCATCTAGAGTCATGTTTCTGGGCGCCTGATGTAATGTAAATCTATATTCATTTTCATTTTAGCTCTGTCTTGGTCTTCACCAACCAGTGTGGAAATATCAGGCCTGTTCAGCTGCTAAATTCTCCACTATGTGCTGCCTCCTGGGGCTGAAAACATGTTAAGAGGAAAAAGCTCCAAATAGCTGAGAGGAACTGCAGAGGTGATAACTCTCTGCAGGGTCACTGAGCAACATGAACCCACATAACACTTAATCATTTGATTGATTTTTAACCTAAAAAATACATTAGCGCAGCACTTAAAAAAGTAAGGGCCAATTTCTTCTCTAACCTCAGCTCTGATCATTTCTGTTTCATGCTATTAGCTTTATTTCTGCTCAAATGTGCGTCTCAGATATCCTGCTGAGAGCTGTTGCTGCTGACCACTCTGAACAAGTGATTTACTGGAGGCAGTTTCTCACATGAATTCCACTGTTTGCACACTTCAGATGCCTCCCACTAAATTCATCCAGGATATATTTTTTTAATTTAATACAGTTGGTTTGTCAGTCTTCTAATTGTTAGTACTTCCCTTATTTTGAGCTAAGCAACATCCCTTTGTCTTAAACAATTGTCTTCCCACATTCTTTTCACATTCTTTTCCAAGGTTGTTGACAAAAGCTACAAAAGCTCTCACTCAAGCTGACTGCCAGTAATATTTGTTATACCTTCAATCTGCCCTTCGACAGTGCAGACAGTGAGTTCATTAAAGTGACACACGATCTGTTGATGGAAGAAAATATGAGCTCCTGTCTTATTTTAATCCTAACATATTTCAGCACAGCCTTCGACACCACAGCCCATACAATTTTATTAGACCATTTAGAGGAGTGGGTCAGTGTCACTGTGTCTCCGCTTGAGTGGTTAGAATCCAACTTTTAACCAGTGCTTTCTGTTAGAAGACGCAATTTTAATTTGTTCTGTGCAACCACGGTTACATTTAAGGTCATATTCTTTGTGGTCTGTGTTTGCTCCCACTCACTTAAATCACATGAAACTGCAATCGTTATATAAAAGTTAAATTCTTTAGACCTACTTTAGATACTTTAGATCTACTTTAGACCTTGAAAGATTATTTGTGACTTAATTCTTTCTTTTTCATTCTTTCTTTTGTCATTATTTTTGAATTATTCAGATTGAATTATGCAGGAGACTTGTGCAGGAAAATCCTGTCTGAATCTATGTGTTGGATATGACTGGGTGTTTCTTTAGGTCTGTGTTTGTGGAACATTGAACATTGATTGACTTTGTCCACGAGAATGATTTAAAATAAGTTCCAGCACCATTCTTCCTAACAAGGTGCACAACATCAGCACCCACTTCAGTCAGTAACGACTGTGTAGTTAGGACAATAAATTCAATGCACAATATTGCTCCTGCACATTAGCTTCAGTGTGAAATTTGTCTCCTTGTGCCATGAAAAAATAACAAATCTCTTAACACCAATACCATTGTTTGAGACAGTTTTCACCTAGCTCCTTCTCTATTCATGTTTTTGCTTGTGTTTTTGCTCTCTCCACAGGCGGGGGAGGAAGTGGCAAGTCGCCTTTGACAGTTATGTTTAACAAGTGCGCTAAAGAGCTCAAGCGTTAGGCAATGTAATCAAGTCTGAAATTGATTTTAACTGGTAGCAGATTTAAAATTAAATGGAGAATAAACAAATTGTCAGCTCAATTTTCTGGGTTTAACTGCAGGCCAGGAGTGTGTGTGTGTGTGTGTGTGTGTGTACATGCCCATTACCTTGCAATGGGTTTGCACCGCTCACCATATTAGGGTGAGGGACACCGCAGGTTTGCAGGATACGAGTCTGAGAAATGCTGGCAGAAAGCATCTCCTGAGCTACAAAGAGAGAGAGAGAGAGAGAGAGAGGAGAGAGAGAAGAGAGAGAGAGAGAGAGAGGAAGAGAGGGAAAGAGAGAGAGGAAAGAGAGAGAGAGAGAGAGAGAGAGTGACGGGGGGGGGGGGGGGGGGGTTATCATCATAATTACCAATGTCAATAATGTCAATAATCTTCACACACAGTGTTGTTAGTACAACACCGTTACATCTTCAAAGGATATTTGACTCAACACCACAGACTCAAACAAGGAGTCTGACCATACTGACGTCTCCACGCATTTCAATGTGAACTGTGTCCAGTTCTGTCAAACAAAGTTTTGTTTTCCAGTATTTTGCAGATTGTGTCCAGATAAAGGCCATTTCTGACACCAAGTAATTACCAAAGTCAGACTGTGGATTTTTAGACTTGGCTTCAGTGCATCCTGAACATCACCATAATCACTGCAAGTCCATATCGATTAAGTCACTGTCCTCAACATAATCATCTACGTTATTCCATCATCAGATTAATCATTATCCCGACCATGAGTCATCATCAGCATCATTATTTAATATCAGCACTGCAACTGCTGCTAAGGACCATTTTCATCAGCAACAGTTAGAATAATCTAGGGCTATAAACTAACACTTTTTAATCATCTGTAATCTTTTTACTTTTTATTATTTTTCATTGATAATAATTAGTCTATAATCTAACAATAAGTTTATAAGATGTCTGAAAAATGAGAATTTTCCCAGAATCCAAAGTGACAGTGTCAGATTGATTGTTTTGTCTGGCAAATGGCCCAACACCTCAATATATTCAAAAATATACAGAGAATATTTATCACTTTTGCTTGATACATTTTGTCGATCATTTACCCAATAAATCAACTAATTGGTACACTACTAAATTTATCACAGCTTTGTTGTCTCTGTTGTCACAAATACCACCACTGCTACTCACCTGTCATCATGCCATAGGTGGCCTGCTGGTTGCTGTAGTGACAGGGGGTGACTGGGTAGTGTAGGCTCGGGGGGCTGTTGCCAAGAGCGTTGCCGAGGGAGGAGGTGGACAGGTGCATGTGGGAGCGCTTGGAGGTCTGACCCAGGGACAGACCAGATGATACTGATGGGGACAAATGTGGTTACAGTCTGAGCAGATGACGAAAGATCAGCACGCTATGATCCAGACTATTATGTTTTTAAATTGGAACTGCTGATAGCTGCTGTTACACTGTATATTGACATAAGATGATACATTTTGTTTTAATTATTTTTAGAACGAGTGGGTTTTTAAGGAATTGTCCATGGAAGTGTGACATGAATGTTCTGAAACACACAAAAACTTTACCTTAAAAGCCCAATAATGACAAAGAATGTCTTTACTGGGCTTCATCATATCAGACAGAAAGAGAGAGAAAGATGACAATCATGGCTAATATCTCAGTTTTCAACATGGCCAATATTATACTGGTATGTCAGTCACATGCTCGTGCAGACAGAGCAGAATTCAACTTGAGCAGAAATGTTGTTTATTGTGGAAATGGATCTCAGTGCAGCCCTGTTTTAACATAAACCTATAAAGAGCACAGAAGTACCGGAGATGGTTTTTAAGTGTTCAATTCATTACGACTCCAATTCTCATCTAGAGGATGACTTCTCTTTAAAGACTCTGCTTTGCAAGAGGCATTGAGAATGCTCCTCTCTGCTAAGTGTATTTAAATATAGTTGAATGTTGCTCTGGTCGTGTCCTCTGCTAATTACATAATTATTCATGTATTCATCTTTTTATGCAGCTTGGTCTTCTCTCCAAGCCCTAATGCATTCATGCTGGTGTAGCTGAGATGCTCTCTGTGCTGGTACAGACAGTTTCTGTGTTTTCCTGTCATGTATTATGATTCGACCAACGATTATGAGGCTGCCTTAAAAAAACAGTGAAAATACTGCACCAATCCTGCTGTAATTGTGAATTTTACTTATTTCATTATTACAATTGTTATATGTCTTAGAAGGCCACATTACATGTCCTGCTTATAGTCTCATTGGAAGACAGCACACAAATACAGTATAATCTAGATGTAGTGTGTGACGGATGTTCGGCATGATCTAATCCAGTCCATTCTGAGCACCAACAATCAGCTGGCACTAAAATCTCCAGGAAGTTTTCTCCACAATGCTCCACGGAGAAAAAGACCTTGGGGATTTTGTCATACTGATAACATGTCCTAGAGGTAATTATCCACTGAGTAGAGACAGCTGGGCCAACCCATCTGATTAGATGCATTAACATAATTTGGATTAGATTTGAATAAATGTATTTCTCAATTCAATTCATCCTCCTCATTGCCTGACAGCATGACTGATAAGGAGGCATCAACAGGTCAATTATAGGTCTGATTATAGGAGCAACTTGTAGCAACTTGTACACGATTCACCTGCGGCTCCCAAAAGACTTCCTATATAATCAATAGTGTGCTCGCTATCAGTACAAGCAAATCCCTGCACAGCACTAATCCATGCTCTGTCATAGCAAGAAAAGGGACAATACCAATACCCTTTCTTAGACTGAGGTAATTGCTAGAGGCCCGTCTTCCTGCAACAAGGATCTAACATCATGACAACAATATATGGGATGTGGTCCATATCATTAAGAAACTGTGAGTTCCCATTCTCCCCTAGGCCTAATTTTGTGCAGAACAAATTATTCAAAAGTAGCTCATATGCTTGAAATTACAAGACAGAAGGCCCCCAGAGCCCTGCTTACCTGCAGAAACCATGCTGTGTGCATAGGAAGTGGCTGGCAGGCAGTCACTGGTAGAGGCGTGGTGCATGAGGATTGGCAAGGCTGAATCTCCTGCCAGTGGGGTGAAAGAGTCAGTGCTGAACGCCTGACTTGCCATTCTTTCCTGGCCTCTCACACTCAACTGATCCCAATGGTACACTGAAGTTTGATGTGTTCCCTTGAATGATTTCCTGTCTTCGCTTGCCTTCTCTTGCTTTATTTGGTCTTATCTCCCATTGCTGCTTTGCTCGTCCTTTGTCTTTTCAAGTTGAAAGCTGTTTCCTCGCCGTCCTTTCTTGTGTCTTGTTATGGGTCGTCTTACTTTGTCTTTTGTCTCTTCTTCTTTGGCCTTCCCTTGTTCTGCCTCGTCTCTGTCTGGCCACGTCTTGTCTTCTTTCACCCCTTGTATCGTCGTCTTGCTTTGTCCTTTTCTCTCTGGCTCAGTAAAGCATACTTCTCTCTTTAGTCTCTTATTACTATGCAGGTAGAAAACTGTGACAGGTTTTTTTTTTTCTCAGAGAGAAATGGATGTCCACACTTCAGTTTGAACTCACAGTTTTTGGCATGACTCTACCTTAAGCTAAGATTCTCAAAGATGAATAGTGATGAGCTTCAGGTTGCTATCGCTGGCATATCTGCTCAAAGATGTTTCTCACCTACTGAGATTTCTCTCATTAGGGCCTGTTCCATGCATCTCCCTGTCTCCTTTCTCTGGTAGATATGCAGTTAAGCCAGTCTGTCATACCCTCAGCTATTTGCTGCCCTTGTCTATTGCAGGTATTTATATCCCACCCATGTACAACTAACCACCCCTCTCTCAACCTATGAGGCCCCCTGTTTCCTATCGAGCTGCTCACCCCCACCTACCAATCCCATGTCCGTGCTGTTATTACTTGTGTTTGTCCTTACCTGAGTTCTTCTCATCCCGTTTCCAAATCCAGGATTAGGGTACGGAGCGGCTGAGAAACCCGATCCCCTCCTCTCCCCTTGCTATCTCTCCGTCCCTCTCCCTGATTGCAGGATTGTGTTGTAGAAGCAATGGGAAAGTAAAGTGAACACTTAAATTGTCTCAGACCAATTATTCTTCTTTGTTTTGCATGTGTCTACCCTCAACCAGTGCTCGGAAAATGCAACCTGGAGAAACACAACACTTGTAGCACAGATACTGAAATGCCTTGCAGCAACCTTTAGGTGTAAATTGGATGCTTTTTGTGTGGATTGACCCAGCTTGACCTGAAGGTGAGGAGCACAGCTTTAACCCTACCTAAAGAAACTCCTGACACTTTGTCTCAAAGTGAGCAGAAAAAAAGGTTACTATTGTTTCAGTATGGTGTCCATATTGTGTCAAATGCAGAGTGCTCCAGGTAAAGACAATAGGTCTCATCAGGGAGGATAAAGGTTAATCTCGAGAGCGTGGCCACCATGTGCACTCTGTTGTGTCTGTTTGTATTTG